>NW_027196001.1:0-92500 GCF_038502225.1 Cherax quadricarinatus | reverse complement strand
GACCCAGGAAAACAAGGAGATTAGTAGAAGAGCCAGAAACGAGTATGCGCAGATAAGGAGGGAGGCCCAGCGACAGTATGAAAACGACATAGCATCGAAAGTCAAATCTGACCCGAAACTGCTGTATAGCCACATTAGGAGGAAGACAACAGTCAAGGACCAGGTGATAAGGCTGAGGAAAGAAGGTGGAGAACTCACAAGAAACGATCAAGAGGTATGTGAGGAGCTCAACACGAGATTTAAGGAAGTATTTACAGTAGAGACAGGAAGGACTCTGGGGGGACAGACCAGATGGGGACACCAACAAGGAATACACCAACAAGTGTTGGACGACATACATACAGATGAGGAGGAGGTGAAGAAACTGCTAAGGGACATCGATACCTCAAAGGCAATGGGACCGGACAACATCTCTCCATGGGTCCTTAGAGAGGGAGCAGATATGTTGTGCGTACCACTTACCACAATCTTCAACACATCCCTGGAAACTGGGCAACTACCTGAGGTATGGAAGACGGCAAATGTAGTTCCCATTTTCAAAAAAGGAGACAGAAAAGAGGCACTAAACTATAGACCTGTGTCATTGACGTGTATAGTATGCAAAATTATGGAGAAGATTATCAGGAGGAGAGTGGTGGAGCACCTGGAACGGAACAGGAGTATAAATGCCAACCAGCACGGATTCACGGAAGGCAAATCCTGTGTCACAAACCTTCTGGAGTTTTATGATAAAATAACAGAAGTAAGACAAGAGAGAGAGGGGTGGGTTGATTGCATCTTCTTGGACTGCAAGAAGGCCTTTGACACAGTTCCTCACAAGAGATTAGTGCAGAAGCTAGAGCATCAGGCGCATATAACAGGAAGGGCACTGCAATGGATCAGAGAATACCTGACAGGGAGGCAACAACGAGTCATGGTACGTAATGATGTATCACAGTGGGCACCTGTGACGAGCGGGGTCCCACAGGGGTCGGTCCTAGGACCAGTGCTATTTTTGGTATATGTGAACGACATGACGGAAGGGTTAGACTCAGAAGTGTCCCTGTTTGCAGATGATGTGAAGTTAATGAGGAGAATTAAATCTGATGAGGACCAGGCAGGACTTCAAAGAGACCTGGACAGACTGGACACCTGGTCCAGCAAATGGCTTCTCGAATTTAATCCTGCCAAATGCAAAGTCATGAAGATAGGGGAAGGGCACAGAAGACCACAGACAGAGTATAGGCTAGGTGGCCAAAGACTGCAAACCTCACTCAAGGAGAAAGATCTTGGGGTGAGTATAACACCGAGCATGTCTCCGGAAGCACACATCAATCAGATAACTGCTGCAGCATATGGGCGCCTGGCAAACCTGAGAACAGCATTCCGATACCTTAGTAAGGAATCATTCAAGACACTGTACACCGTGTATGTCAGGCCCATACTGGAGTATGCAGCACCTGTTTGGAACCCGCACTTGATAAAGCACGTCAAGAAACTAGAGAAAGTACAAAGGTTTGCAACAAGGTTAGTTCCAGAGCTAAGGGGAATGTCCTATGAAGAAAGATTAAGGGAAATCGGCCTGACGACACTGGAGGACAGGAGGGTCAGGGGAGACATGATAACGACATATAAAATACTGCGTGGAATAGACAAGGTGGACAAAGACAGGATGTTCCAGGGAGGGGACACAGAAACAAGAGGCCACAATTGGAAGTTGAAGACACAAATGAGTCAGAGAGATAGTAGGAAGTATTTCTTCAGTCATAGAGTTGTAAGGCAGTGGAATAGCCTAGAAAATGACGTAGTGGAGGCAGGAACCATACACAGTTTTAAGACGAGGTTTGATAAAGCTCATGGAGCGGGGAGAGAGAGGGCCTAGTAGCAACCGGTGAAGAGGCGGGGCCAGGAGCTAGGACTCGACCCCTGCAACCACAAATAGGTGAGTACAAATAGGTGAGTACACACACACACACACACACACACACACACACACACACACACACACACACACACACACACACACACACACACACACACACACACACACACACACACACACACACACACACACACACACACACACACACACACACACACACACACACACACACATGCACACATTTGGTAATGCTTTATTTACAGCTAGCAAAGTCAGGGTATTTCTCCAGAATGGTCTGCAATATACCACTGTGGATAAAATACTTTGCCATTTCTTGAACATTTCTGAGTGAGTTGTTTCTAAATTCATTAATTTGATCACACTCCAGTACATAATGACGCAAGGTGTGACAATAGTCCATCTGGCAAAGTTTACATTTCGTTTGGTCTACATCTGGTGGTGGTGATTTAACCTGCCAAAGATACTTGTAACCCAGCCGGAGCCGGGCAGTAGTGACATCCAAGAGTCTGCTTATCTTGTTGGATGCACCATAGACATGTGGCTCCTCCTGCATGATGGAATGATGATAGATGGACTGACTTGTGTCAATCTCCCTAAGTCTTAAGTCAATAAAGTTCATTTGAAGTTCTTTTCGTATTATTGTTCTCAAACTGCTAACTGACAACCCAAGATTGTAATCTACCCCCTCTTTGAAAGCATACAGCTTAGCCAATTTATCAGTTCTATCATGCATCTGAAGACCAATGTGAGATGGAATCCACAGCATGTGCACTCTGACTCCACTGTCCACAATCTTACCATACCTATGTCTGGCTTCTGACACAAGCATGCCACAATTTATACTTAATGAGTTGAGAGCATTTATGGATGACAGAGAATCAGTTACAATTAAAGTGTCAACCTTAGATACATGGACACATTTGAGTGCAAGGAGTATGGCAAACAGTTCTGTTTGAAGGGTAGAGGCCCAGTTATTGATGCGTGCTCCAATTTCTTTATGAGAGCCATCACTCTGTGTGACAACAGCAGCACTACCAGCTGCACCAGTGGACTGGTGAACAGAACCATCGACGTAAATAATTTGTGAAAGATTGTTCTGTGTGACTAAGTTATCAATACAGCTTAAGGCATCATGTTTGGCTTCAAGACGAAGCTTTGGTTGTGATTTAAGAAGAGTTTTGGGGGGAAATGGAGGAATGGTAGTTTGGAATGGGGTAATATCCCATGGAGCAGGGAAATGTCTCTGTTGTCTAACTTGATATAGATCATGTAGCTGGTTCATGCGGAGGTCGGTTCCAGTTTTTTCGATCCATCTGGAAGGATGTTCACCAGTGCTGAGGAAAGTTTGGAGGGCTTCTGTGCAGGGGTTTGAATGGGCTAGCCTAAGCATATTGACCCCAATAAGGATATTTCTTTCAGTAACACGATCTCTAATGCTTGGAATATTAAGTTCTTTCCGCATATTTAAAATTTTGGCAGTACGAGGGCATCCTAGGATGATCCTCATTGCTTCGTTTTGCAGTTTTTCCAGCCCTCCAAGCTTCCAGTCAGACACGAGTGCAAGTAGTGGCGCCGCATAATCAACCAATGATCTAATATAAGCAAGATACATCATTTTCACAATTTTAACATTAGCACCATACCTGGGATGAAAACCTGCCACAACTCTAAGTGCTCTCAGCCTTTCTTTGTATTGGCGACAAAGTCTCGTTACAACAGGTCCAAGTAGTGGAACCTCAAAGCCTAGATACCTGTATCTGCTTACATATTCTAGAAGAGACCCATCATGCAACTGGATCTGACGAACTGTGCCTCTCTGCCGAGGAGGACGCCTGTTGAGTATCTTTGTTTTATCCCCTGAGATTATTAACCCCAGGTCCTGACACGAGGCTAGTACATGATTAAGAATGTTTTGGGTGTTGGAGAATCCGGTAGTGTGAATCATTATGTCATCAGCAAAACTAACCATATAATGATGGGGCTGGCTAGGCATGGCATTAAGTAAGGCATTAATCAAAATGTTGAAAAGGGTGGGACTAAGCACACCTCCCTGTGGGGTTCCTAATTCAAAATCTTTAGTTACACTTCTATGTCCCTGGAACAACACAGACGACTTTCTGTTGGACAGGTAACCTTTAATCCAGCGGAGAAGCCATCCTCCAACATCCATTCTGGCAAGTTCACTAATGATTACATGTCGGTTGGCTACATCAAAAGCGGATTTAAGGTCAAGGAACGTAGTGTATGAGCTGTCAGTGTGCAGAGTGAGAAAGGTGGTAATGCAATGATGCACACTCCTTCCATGCATGAAGCCATGCAACCGGGGTGACAAGAATTCCTTAATTCTGTGCATAAGACGATTAAGAATCATCCTTTCGAATGTTTTACACAAGCAGCTAGTAAGGGATATTGGGCGAAATGAGTTTTGTTGATTGGGCTTCGGAATGGGAATAATGAGGCTATTGGTCCATGATTTAGGGAGCTCCCCAGTGACATAACTCATGTTATATAATTCAAGTAAAGGATTACCTGGTACTCGACACAGCAATCTGAGTATGTTGTAAGTAATACCATCCTCACCAGGCGACGTGGAGTTGCCCTTAGTTAGTGCTGCATCAAGTTCATAATTAGTGAAAGGAATGTTGCAGTCATCTGCCTTGCTGAGCATAAAGCAAACAAGTCTCTCCCTTGCATCATATTTGTCCATTAATTTCGCCTGTGTGGTACTGGGAAGACTGTCATAGCTAGATGTAGCAGCCCAAGCACTGACTAACTCATTCGCCCTATGCAAGGGATGAGGGTGCGCGATCTGCCCAGTTCTGTTACCCTTAATTCTATTTATGTCCCTCCATGCCCGGCTAAGTGGGGTGTGAGCATTGAGACCATTGACAAATTGTTCCCAGTCTGTTTGCCGCAGCTCTGTCATACGCTCTCTGGCAGCAGCAAGGGCAGTTTGGAAGAGGCTCAGCATTTCAGGGGTACGATGGTTTCTATAGGCTAGGCCTAGTCTGCGAGCAGTACGTTTCAATGTTCGAAGTTTAGAATCATTGTAATAGGTATGATTTTTATAAGACTTATGATTATTATGGAAGTCATTTGGATTTAGAGTAGTAGGAGGTTTCAGAGGCGGCTCTAAGAAGTTCTGAATACTGCTCACAAGGTCATTGTTAAAAGTCTCGACAGAGGTACACTCATAGGAATTATACCAGTCAGTCACATGTGCAACAAAGTCATCATGTTGATCAGGGGAAACATTAAGACGTTTCCGTTTGAATATCCCACCAGGGAGAATAGTATTACCAATATCTAGAGAGGTTAGCCTTGGGAAATGATCAGACGCTATATCTGTTACAATGGAAGACTCACAGCTGGCAGAAGTAATGTTGAAGCCAAGACACAGATCAAGGACACCTCCATAGATATGTGTGGGTTCAAGGTCACCTACAATTTGCACATTATCATGACTGTTTAAGAGTGACAACAGTTGATTGCCATTACGATTACCAAACTGAGAGTTTCCAATGCTTTTGTGTCTTGCATTATAATCACCAATAATGAGAGTAGGTTCAGACTGAGCACAAGTTGGGAGCTCCAAGTAATTAAACTTATCAGCAGGAGCGTACAAGTTAAATATGTTGAGAGCAGAGTTCCCAATATAAATCCTAACACCGTGATACTGTAGCCCCTCTGTTTTCTTATGTGCAAGAAGTTGATGGGGAAGTGATTTTTTAATATATAGAACACAAGAATTAGTAGATTTGAGGTTATATGCAACAAACGATGGCAATTTAGGGGGTTGGGATTTTTCAGGGACTCTGCACTCTTGTAGACACACAATATCAATGGATTCAGTGGTTACTTTATGATGCAGGTCAGAAAATCTTTTTCTAAGTGACGCAATATTCCAACTTAAAATGGATAGTTTATACGAGTTTGGTTCCATTATAAAAGTCCAGGGATAGTATTCAATTTCTCAGCAAAATGAAAAAACTTACTAAATAACAAACAGACATAATCAATATCAATATCATCAGTATTATCCTTATCCATGAGTCTCCTAAGTGCACTTCCATTAGTGAGACCTCTTGGGAGTCTTTGTACACAGAGGTCACTGCGCTCTTTGTCTGTGAATGTATGGAAGGTGACACTATCCCTCGCACTCAACTCTCCGCTTTTATTACACTCATCACTATCATCACATGTATCACTTCCCTCATCATTATGACCAGTGATACATACACCATTATCAACAACCGGGTCATCTCCACACTCAGTATCTATCAATACATTACACTCATCAGGTTGACTATCATGATGGCCTTCACTGCCCTTATCATCTTCACTGTGATTGTAAACACCACTATCAGATTCATCGTTTTTGTGATTATTAACACCACTGCAATCATCAGTTTGTTCATCATCACCACACTCATTTTCATAATGGCTGACTATCTGTGGGTTGATGTACTCATTTGCAACCTCTGTAAGTTTTTCCTCGTGGTGCTCAAGTTGTTGTTTCAAACACCATTGTTGCTTCTCCAGTACTGTTATGCGCAGCTGCATGTTGTGTACCACCCCAGCAAGACTAGCGTCATCAGGAAGTATGAAGTCCCGATCAGCTGAGTCAGGTGGCTGACTGACAGCTGACTCAGCCAGACAGATGGTGTCAACACCAGCAGCATTACTAGTGTTGATAGCAGACGTGATCGTGCTCTGTTGATGTACTCCCAGAGTGACTCGCTCAACCATATTGTCTGAGTTCAGGCATGGGTCAGTATTCAGACATGAAGTATCTGGTAGGCCTATTGCCTCATCATGGGGGGTGATGGGTGAGGCGGGAGCTCTGCGGCTGGCGATGTGGGCAGCTTTCGCTCTGCAGTCAGCATGAGCAGCTGTGACTCCTGGAGTCTTACAATTGATACATTCTAATGCAACGGTCTGGTGTTTCTTGATCATATCATAGCACTGGTGAGAAGGATGGGCCTTGGCACACACTGCACACCAGTGTGACTTAGATGAGCATTTCCAAGCAATGTGACCCCAGCGCTGACACTTGTAGCATCTACGGTGAGGTGCTTTGTACAAAGCTATTTTGTAACTCCTGTTAAGCGCTGCACGAGAGTAGATATATGATGGTGGAGTCCCTTGACCAATCCACTCAGCCAATATCAGATCATTTGGAAGTCGACGAGGGTTTGCAACTTGATCTGACAACAGGAATTTAGGATCCATGTACTTATTGACATTGTGGATAACAATAAGTACTTTAGGTGATCTTGGTGGGGCAGCTTGGAGTTGGATGTTAGCATATTTATGAGTAAGAAGTTTTTCTATGAATGTTGGGTCGTTAGTAACAAAAACGTAATTATCCTCGTCATGACGAAAGCGAATCCGAAGGTTTTTTTCTGGGTTGTCTAATGAAGCTTCGTAAAACCATCTAAACTTGACCTCAAACTCAGTGTTAGCAGGGAAATCAAGCCTAACCGTTCTGCAATGGTTGTTGTTGCTCTCGTTGTTTCTTGCAGCAAGTCTCCTTTGAAATCCTCTTTCTTTTTTCAAAGCTCCCTTACTTCTAAAACGTACGAATTCGCCTTCACCATCATTTACTTCGTTCACATCCATAGGTCACTTTTAGTTCAGCTGCTTGAGATGGAAGAGTACAAATAGGTGAGTACACACACACACGATACACCACACACACACACACACGATACACCACACACACGACACACACACACACACACACACACACACACACACACACACACACACACACGATACACCACACACACGATACACCACACACACGACACACACGCACTTCAAGGAAAACAAACAAATTTTTCCAGTCCTGCCCATAACAAAATGTCGGAGCATCCACATTTTAATCTGCTTCACTGGTGCCATGACTCCACCTTCTTACTTCTGTCATCATCATTACAGAATGCCATCTGAATACTAATTGCAAAACATGTAACCTAAAAAAAAAAAAAGAAAAAAAAATTTACTCTCCTGAAACCTGGCATCTGTGAACATAAGTAAATCAGGAAACATTTGTCCTGTTTCCTGACGAACCTTACCTAACCTAACCTGTAAAATTTTTGAGCTACACAAATTTTTTTTTTCAGAAGTAGGAGTTCTTAACCTGTATTCATAAATTATTCAAGTAATTAAGGGGGGCTCTGCTTTCTTTTTTTAAATTTCAACTTTTACCCAGCTAGTGACAACAGAATTAGCCACTGTAGTACTAACCAAAATTACAACATGGTCCAGTGTAGAGACTGACAAACTATCGAAAAATGATGGAATATCATATTCTCCTGATATTGAAGTGTGGCACATTGTAGCAAGCCTAGTCAAGCTTTGCATGTAATATAACACCTTATCAAAGCTTTGCAAATCAAATTTGTATTACCGGTGAATTTACCAAAGTAAAAATCATGATAACGATAATATACAATCATGGGTTGCTTATGAAATTTGAGGCTGATTCATTACCTTTGTAACTTGCTATGATTGTGACCAGATCTACCTGGAGTTCATTAACTTTGTAAGTAGTTCAGCTATCATAACTTTGGGGTCCAGTCCCTGGACCCACTGTGTACCTTTGTAATCTTTTGACTACCGCCCACAGAATGGGTAAGGGGTGCTTAATAAAGATGTTAAACTAACTTATGAAATTTTTTTACAGAATAGCTCTCTTTAACCCAAACACGGGTATTATTCATCACACCATCAAAGGCACCACCAAGTATGGCAGTATTTTCCTTGTTGGAAGCAGCCTCTTCTAGAGGGATCATGGCCATAAACGAGCAATGTCTTCTGCAAGCATTGTCTACGGCTTCCAATAGTCGTGGCTTCATGACATTAAATTTGGTGAAATCATGATGATGCAGTTGTTTCTGCATTCTTTTAATTTCGGGAAGTCTCCAGGAGAGATCTGGTGTTCTCGTTAAATCTTATAGATTGCACTTAAGTTGTTGATTAGTTCTTTCATGGACTATACACTATTCATATAGTCCTCATGTTCCTTCAAGGTAGTAGTGAATGATGGATAAGGTATAAATGGGGGGGTGTCTTTGCCTCTATCAATGCGCAGAGTTCTTTCTTTTTATTTTCTCGGCCAAACATAGAAGGCATTTCTTTCTTCAGCTGTGAGATGATGTACGCATGAACCTTGGCTAGCCTTGTGGTTGATGAGGAATATGCGTTCACTTGATTCCACTAGGGTATCAATCAAACCATCCTTCATAAGTCTGTTGAGAATCTGTTGGAAGTCTGTTTGGTGTATGATGTATTCTAGATCTTTGACTTTTAGGCCTGAAATAAAAAAAAACTATACACACTTATACACACTTTAAGAAAAGAGGGAGTTGTGGGCATTCACTGGCTGTACTTTAAGCCAAGAGGGAGTTGTGGGCATTCACTGGCTGTACTTTAAGCCAAGAGGGAGTTGTGGGCATTCACTGGCTATACTTTAAGCCAAGAGGGAGTTGTCACCATGCCCAGTCCTGCGCCCGAGCCCAGTCCTGCTTCCTTCTCAGGCTCAGTGCTCAGAACCAATCCTTATCCTGAAGCCTAGGTCCATGACAATTGTTGATAATTTCAGAATCTATTGGAAGTCTGTGTTGGTGCATGATGACACATTTGATGAGATCATTTAGTTTCCTAAGCGCTGCATTACGGGGCAATGATTGTAAGTCAGAGAAAAGATCTTGCTCTTCAGCTTCGAACAATCTTTGGTTAACATCATAGCGAAGTGGCTGATCCCAAAATGATACAATGTACACTTGTGCCACTTCAAATGGGCTCGAGTGTACACTGTAATATTGCATTTATTTTAATAAAAATATAAAAAAAATATCTGACGTCACTCAACAGCCTCACTCAACAAATGAAATCTTAACACGAATGATTAACTCATTAGGCTTGGAAATCTCTCTTGCTAGGAGGCACAAGGTGTTCAGGAAGATCGTTGGGTAAATCATTGCCATCCAATTTGATATTGATGAGATGCATGACTAGTGCAAATTCATCTTGCCAGTTTCTTGTGTGTCATGGACTACACACTATTCATATAGTCCTCATGTTCCTTCAAGGTAGTAGTGAATGATGGATAAGGGGGGGGGGGTCTTTTCCCTCTATCACTGTGCAGAGTGAGGAGTAGAGCAGTATATTGTGTTGGAAGTGACGGACAGTTGCTTGTCCAGTGTGTAGTAGTCTAATGTGTAGATAAACATATTATTGCATGTAGAAAGATGAGACTACATACAAGTTGAACTCGGACTTGTACAATGAGAATTACTCTCTTACGCCTGATAGGTTAAGGTGGATTTATCAACTGTGATTCATTCAAATTAGGTTTATTATTATGTTATCTATGTATATAGCAGTCTTAAAGTCATATGATGTGAGTTGTGTTTAGGTACAGTTGTCACAAAATGTTGTTTTGTTTTATCTGTGTTAGGGAAGTATGTGGAATTTTTTGCGTGTAGCCGCTACATGGCTGGGTTTTATACTTTCTACCTTTGTATTCTGTTATGTTTTTCATAATATAAAATTTTTATTTATATACTATGTTGAATGAATAGGGTTTACATGCTAAGATAATTGCACATAAGTTGCCTTTGGGAGTTGTTGACATTCATTGTTGCAACCTTCTTAGAATATTAATCTTTTGAAGTGTATTTTCTTTCACCAGGTTGAGGTGTCATTGTGCTTAAGTAAAGACATGTATCCCATTGTTAATATTGTTATTAATATTTTTGTGTCTATGGTGTTACTGTCTCACTCACTCTTCTTTAAGACTGATAAAACCACTGCGTGGCGAAAACGTTACCACAATAAAGATACCTAAGTGTTGTATATGTATCCTAATTCATCGACTTGTAAGTTCTGTGAACCATTTATCTTCAAGTAATTTTGATTAATCTTCTAAGATAATCTTCAGTCTGCCTGAAATGTTTGGCATAATTATGGGCATAATGACTCAAGAAATCGTAATGACACGATTGCAAACAAACCATACCCCCGGCCGGGATTGAACCCGCGGGTTCAATCCCGGCGGGGGTATGGTTTATGGGCATAATGAATGAGAAATTCAATCACTTGTACATACGAGGCGTCATCTTGGTCAAGAAATTTGTTCACATTGTTAATGGTTTAGAAATTTTGTAATTTCCAGTGTTAGGTTATACAGTGTCAGTGACACTGTATAACGTAACTGGAAACCACAAAATACTAAGAGTGCTCTTGATATGATCAGGTACCTTATTCTAGTAGTTTATCATTGTGTAATACATGTCTGTGTTTTGTAATAGTGATTCTGGGCCCTAACTTTTATAAATTATGACAACTTTCACCTTTGTAGATGTTATCAATGGTCATAAAGGTATATAGCAGTGTGACAGCTGTGGAGGGTATTGACAGCTGTGGTGGGTATTGTGACACATTATCAACGCAGCTGTTACTGTGACTTGCTACCATGCAGTTACTGTGACTTGCTACCATGCAGTTACTGTGACTTGCTACCATGCAGTTACTGTGACTTGCTACCATGCAGTTACTGTGACTTGCTACCATGCAGTTACTGTGACTTGTTACCATGCAGCCACGAATTATCCAACATATAATTATAAATTAGGTCAGGTTATTTTAGCTTAGTGATTGCCAGTAGTTTTACTAAATGTGTATATGGGAGAAGTTTGCTGGTAGGAAAATAGAGTTTTCTTGACTAATGGACGGCTTAGAAACATTATTCTCTAACATACCTGTATTTAGATAATGTTTTTTGAGCAGATGATGTTAAGGTTAGATGAAGTTGTTTGATTACAAGTTAGGTTATAACATTTTATTTTTCCTCCATATTATGTGACACTGTAATAACACTGCATTTTTATTGAGTTGTGATTGGTTGTAAAGACTATACTGTACAGTACACTCTTGATATACAAACTATATTGTACAGTACAATCTTGATATACTATACTAGAAAGTAAATATTTTTTGAAGGGAAAAGACATTTAAGAAAGTTTGACTCTAATTAGTGGTATATTTATATTTTAAACTGTACTGACTGTTTATTCAATAAATATATATTTTTTCTACATTGTTTTATTTCACACCATAGTATTTTGTTGTCTTAATTCAGGGAACTGGAACACAGATCCAATTTCGTAGATCAAGAGAACCTGACCAGCATCAAGGAACCTCCCTTGAAGGGCCACAGTTGGAGAGGTATAGGCCGAGATGGAAGTAATTGTATATACTAACTTAAGTACTGAGATAATAAGTATGAACTTATTAAAGTGTTTGGCAAACATCTACATATGGTGTTAGAGGCTTCTCAAAATCTAAACTATACATTATCAACCAAATCTTTCAGTGGGCTGCAGAAAACAATATGAAGTTCAACGATGAGAAATTTCAATTACTCAGATATGGTAAACATGAGGAAATTAAATCTTCATCAGAGTACAAAACAAATTCTGGCCACAAAATAGAGCGAAACACCAACGTCAAAGACCTGGGAGTGATTATGTCGGAGGATCTCACCTTCAAGGACCATAACATTGTATCAATCGCATCTGCTAGAAAAATGACAGGATGGATAATGAGAACCTTCAAAACTAGGGAGGCCAAGCCCATGATGACACTCTTCAGGTCACTTGTTCTATCTAGGCTGGAATATTGCTGCACTCTAACAGCACCTTTCAAGGCAGGTGAAATTGCCGACCTAGAAAATGTACAGAGAACTTTCACGGCGCGCATAACGGAGATAAAACACCTCAATTACTGGGAGCGCTTGAGGTTTCTAAACCTGTATTCCCTGGAACGCAGGAGGGAGAGATACATGATTATATACACCTGGAATATCCTAGAGGGACTAGTACCGAACTTGCACACGAAAATCACTCACTACGAAAGCAAAAGACTTGGCAGACGATGCACCATCCCCCCAATGAAAAGCAGGGGTGTCACTAGCACGTTAAGAGACCATACAATAAGTGTCAGGGGCCCGAGACTGTTCAACTGCCTCCCAGCACACATAAGGGGGATTACCAACAGACCCCTGGCAGTCTTCAAGCTGGCACTGGACAAGCACCTAAAGTCAGTTCCTGATCAGCCGGGCTGTGGCTCGTACGTTGGTTTGCGTGCAGCCAGCAGCAACAGCCTGGTTGATCAGGCGCTGATCCATCAGGAGGCCTGGTCACAGACCGGGCCGCGGGGGCGTTGACCCCCGAAACTCTCTCCAGGTAAACTCCAGGTAATATAACACCAAGTCGAGTCTTAGCAGTAACGAGGAATCTGAAGTTTACCACAGCCTCTTCATCATGTCAAGGAAGCCTCCCCCCCCTCATTAAGCCTGAATACCTTCCATCCCCCCCACACGCAGGCGCTGTATAATCCTAGGGGTTTGGGGGGTTTTCCCATGATAATGGATGTTTCATGGTAACTCGTACACGTACCTCGCGGGATTCGTGAAGTACATCCCAGCTACAGTCCCACACTTGATGACGGTAAGTGCCCCTTACCAATACTTGAATGTGTACTGGCCTTGTGGACGCATCAATGAAGGTTCCTTGACGCCGGTGAAGGGCTCTTGATCTAGGGAATTGGATCTGTGTTCCAGTTCCCTGAATGAAGTCTGAATACCTTCCACATCCCCCCACAGGCACTGTATAATGCTACGGGTTTAGCTCTTCCCTCTTGATTATCATAATAATGGCCACGAGGAAGATCCATCCACTGAATGTCAGGATTCCAGAAATAATCTACACCCAGGAACACACTGTGCAGGTAGAGGTAAGCTATCCTATGTTGTCTCGAGATGGGGCGGCAGGTTTTTTGATTAAATCAATTAATGACCTAATTGGATAATTGATTATCATACACATACAATGCTGTATTCTACATAGACGCTCTTTATGTGAAGATTTTGACATTTTGGTCATCTTCAGACCAACCTAACTACCCAGCACTTCTGTCCCACCTCATCCCTCTTTGTTTCCCTATCCTTCCCCTCACCTTTCTGTCGTAGCTACTCTCGACCTTTGGGAATCTCCCCTACGACATTCTAGTTCCTAGGTTGGGAGAAGGGTATCGTCTGTCCCATTCGGAGCTGGTGGTATTTGCCATAGAATCTGGATCACCTGGGCATGTGCTGATCCACCCTCCTGAGTCCTGGAAAGCTGTCTTCAGTGTTTTGAGAGCGACGGGTGTATCATGAGGTATCTCGATAGGTGGCTCTCTGACCCCCTCTGTTGCTGTTATTGTTGTTGGTGTTGCTGCTGTTCCCGTTGTTGGTGTTAGGGTTGCTGCCGTTACCGTTGTTGGTGTTAAGGTTGCTGCTGTTACCGTTGTTGGTGTTAGGGATGCTGCTGTTACCGTTGTTGGTGTTAGGGTTGCTGCTGTTACCGTTCTTGGTGTTAGGGTTGCTGCTGTTACCGCTGTTGGTGTTAGGGTTGCTGCCGTTAACGTTGTTGGTGTTAGGGTTGCTGCTGTTACCGTTGTTGGTGTTAGGTTTGCTGCTGTTACCGCTGTTGGTGTTAGGGTTGCTGCTGTTACCGTTGTTGGTGTTAGGGTTGCTGCTGTTACCGTTGGTGTTAGGGATGCTGCTATTATCGTTGTTGGTGTTAGGGATGCTGATGTTACCGTTGTTGGTGTTAGGGATGCTGAAAATTAGTGCCCAAATGAGATAAATCTGTGGACTAAAATCACAAGGGTATTAAAAGAGGGACTCAACATCAAAGCTGCTTTCATAGAAAACCTGGAAGCTTTCTACAACAGATGGGAACATAAAAAGTCTGGGCTGAATGGTACTGCCCTTGATACTGGCCATGTAGTCAGAAACTGTAAGGCTGGAGGTGATGTCCTGGTAGTCAGTAAATGTGGGGCTGATAGTGCTGTCCTGGGAGACAGTAATGGTGAAGCTGGAGGTGCTGTCCTGGGAGACAGTAATGGTGAAGCTGGAGATGCTGTCCTGGGAGACAGTAATGGTGAAGCTGGAGATTTTGTCCAGGTAGTCGGGAATTATACGCAGGAAGGAATACATATAAATGACCTCATAGGGGACAGGAGCCATAGTAGGGAAACAAGTGTAGTCAAAGATAAGATAAAACCAATATTGCAAACTAGAAATACCGCAGGAAATAGCAAACAAGAGGACTCCAATAGCAATACTGAGGATAAATTACCAAAAACAACTGGTGGGAGCTCCATTGTTGGTGCTAGGGAGGATAGAAGTAAGACAGGGAAACATGCACCAACAGGGAATACAGTCACAGAAACCCAAGGCAAGCGGAAACCAAGCCTGTGCACATACTATGCACTTGGTATCTGCTGGCATGGGAAATCTGGAAAAACAGATGGGACGTGCAACTATGACCACCCTAGAAAATGCCATGCCCATATGACAACAGGAAAATGCAAACTCCCTTCCTGTAAGCTTTTTCACCCTGAAATGTGTACCTCTTCAGTACAGGAAAGACTGTGCTATAACTTAAATTGCCAGGCATACCATCTAAAGGGGACAAAAAGATACAAAACATCCAGGCCATGGGAAAACCTGGGTAGCCACAGCCACTCAAGAGGGAGAGGTTTTTTAGTGCCAGGAAGGAAAAAAAACTGGCAGGAAATGGCAGAAATCGTACACCAAATCCAGTCATTCCTGGAGTGGAACCACAGTCGATGGCCTCCACTCCAAACCAACAGATACAGATACTAATGCCGGAAAAAAAATCCCCCCCCAGTACCAACAATACCACCAGTCCGATAACATTCTTCTTTGCAAATATACAGGGTCTAAAGCCAGCAACAAACAACAAAATACCTTTCATCCGTGGACTGCTTGCAGAGGCAAAGGCAATGTTCGCGGCTTTCACTGAGACCCACATAAAGGATCACTTGGACAACGAAATATGGATCCCAGGTTACAACCTATACAGATGTGACAGAGTGAACAGGCAAAAGGGGGGGGGGTTGGCCTGTACATTGCAGAGTCACTTGTTTGCACAGAACTGCTTAATGCCTCAAATGATGTAGTGGAAGTTTTAGCAGTAAAGGTCGAGAACCAAAACCTAGTCATTGTGGTAGTCTACAAGCCTCCGGATGCAACATCCCAGCAATTCCAGGAACAGCTGTTAAAAATTGACCACTGTCTGGAAAATCTTCCAGCTCCTGCACCCAACATCTTGCTCCTGGGGGATTTCAACTTAAGGCACCTAAAATGGAGGAATATAGCAAATAATATTGTTGCAGTAATAACACCAGGAGGCAGCTCTGATGAAAACTCACACTCACACGAGCTTTTAAATCTCTGCACAAAATTCAATTTAAACCAGCAAATAATAGAGCCTACTAGACTGGAGAATACACTAGACCTCATCTTCACTAACAATGATGATCTGATAAGAAATGTCACCATATCAAAAACAATATACTCAGATCACAACATAATTGAGGTTCAGACATGTATGCGTGGAGCCCCAGACCGACATAATGAGACTAGTCACGAGGGAGCATTCACCAAATTCAACTTCAATAACAAAAACATAAAGTGGGACCAAGTAAACCAAGTCCTAACCGATATAAGCTGGGAAGATATACTAAGCAACACAGACCCCAACTTATGCCTAGAACAGATTAACTCGGTGGCACTCGATGTATGCACAAGGCTTATTCCTCTAAGAAAAAGGAGGAGTAGATGTAAAATAGAAAGAGACAGGCGCTCCCTTTACAGGCGACGGAAAAGAATAACAGAGCGGCTAAAAGAGGTCAATATATCTGAAATGCGTAGGGAGACACTGGTCAGAGAAATAGCAAGCATCGAACTTAAGCTAAAAGAATCCTTTAGGAGTCAGGAATCGCGGGAAGAACTAAAAGCCATAAATGAAATCGAAAGAAACCCAAAGTATTTCTTCTCCTATGCCAAATCAAAATCGAGAACAACGTCCAGTATTGGGCCCCTACTTAAACAAGATGGGTCCTACACAGATGACAGCAAGGAAATGAGTGAGCTACTCAAGTCCCAATATGACTCAGTTTTTAGCAAGCCGCTAACCAGACTGAGAGTCGAAGATCAAAATGAATTTTTTATGAGAGAGCCACAAAATTTGATTAACACAAGCCTATCCGATGTTATCCTGACGCCAAATGACTTCGAACAGGCGATAAATGACATGCCCATGCACTCTGCCCCAGGGCCAGACTCATGGAACTCTGTGTTCATCAAGAACTGCAAGAAGCCCCTATCACGAGCCTTTTCCATCCTATGGAGAGGGAGCATGGACACGGGGGTCGTCCCACAGTTACTAAAAACAACAGACATAGCCCCACTCCACAAAGGGGGCAGTAAAGCAACAGCAAAGAACTACAGACCAATAGCACTAACATCCCATATCATAAAAATCTTTGAAAGGGTCCTAAGAAGCAAGATCACCACCCATCTAGAAACCCATCAGTTACACAACCCAGGGCAACATGGGTTTAGAACAGGTCGCTCCTGTCTGTCTCAACTATTGGATCACTACGACAAGGTCCTAAATGCACTAGAAGACAAAAAGAATGCAGATGTAATATATACAGACTTTGCAAAAGCCTTCGACAAGTGTGACCATGGCGTAATAGCGCACAAAATGCGTGCTAAAGGAATAACAGGAAAAGTCGGTCGATGGATCTATAATTTCCTCACTAACAGAACACAGAGAGTAGTCGTCAACAGAGTAAAGTCCGAGGCAGCTACGGTGAAAAGCTCTGTTCCACAAGGCACAGTACTCGCTCCCATCTTGTTCCTCATCCTCATATCCGACATAGACAAGGATGTCAGCCACAGCACCGTGTCTTCCTTTGCAGATGACATCTGCAGATGTCTCCCTGATACACCCTGTCAACTAATTACAGAATACTGTGTACTGTTGTGATAGAAACACAGGCCTTATCTCTAGGCTTTATTGAACATAGAATCTTCATAGTACTTCTGCAACAACAAAATATAATGACTAGTACATCTAATAATGGCTTCTACAGGGATGGTGATGTCTTGCATATGTCAAGAGAAAAGTTATAACTACAGGCCACATATTTAAACTCACCATGTAATCTGCATCGCTGATAAATGGATAAAGTAGGAGAGAATCACACACCATGTGTTGGTGCCCATGACACACACCAAACTGTTGTTGTTGTTAAGGGCCCCTAGAGGTGGTGCAGTATTATCCTGCTGCTGCTCCCCACAGGACCAGTATCACTACAATCTCCCCCTTCTAAAATATCAGAGACAGTAATCTCCCAAACTGTTAGGTGGGCGACGTACACGTCCCGACCTTCGTAGCCCTTGAGCCTCTTCACCAGGTTCGATATTTTCCAGCGGGGTTTGATTAACTGCTGGAGCAGAATCCTCTATTTCCATAGGGGTAGTCTCAAGGGGCTTTCCAGGAGAAAACGAAGCATCTTTCACATCTATTGGTGTATCTTGAGATTCCACACTAATAGGGATTTCAACTGGGGCTAAATGTCTTGTAGATACTGTAGTCTCTTCACCATTTTGGTAGCGAATGTGGGCGTAATGTGGATTAGCTTGCAGGAGCTCTACCTCTTCCACTAAAGGATCCGTCTTGTTCATCCTACGGTGACTCTTCAGGAGAACGGGTCCAGGATGACATAACCAAGTGGGCACGGAGGCTCCCGTAGAGGAACGACGTGAATAGTTGAGGAGTCTTTCATGAGGGGTTGCATTAGTAGCTGTGCACAGCAGTGATCTAATAGAGTGAAGAGCATCAGGTAGGACAGTTTGCCAGTGTTGAACAGGTAGATTGCGCGACTTTAATGTCATTGTAACTGCCTTCCATATAGTACCATTGAACCGCTCCACTTGACCATTGCCTTGAGGGTTGTAGCTTGTTGTTCTGCTGCAGGCAATACCTTTGCTAGCCAAAAACTCCTGAAGTTCGTTACTCATGAACGAGGATCCCCTGTCTGAATGGATATAAGCTGGCATACCAAAAATAGAGAACAACTGTGAAAGACAACTAATAACAGTTGAAGCAGCCATATTTGCACAGGGGAATACAAAGGGAAACCTTGAATATTCATCTACTATGTTAAGGAAATACCTATTCTGATTTGTGCTTGGTAGAGGTCCTTTGAAATCTATATTCAATCTTTCGAAAGGCTGGGTGGATTTTATGAGATGAGTCTTCTCTGGCTGATGAAAGTTTGGCTTGCACTCTGCACATACTCTGCATGCTCTGATCACTTGTCGCACATCTTCCACTGAGTAGGGCATGTTCTTTGATTTGACAAAATGGTACAGGCGTGTAACTCCTGGGTGACACAAAGCCTTGTGGAGAGCTGAGAGTGATTGCAAATCATGACATGCTGCTCCACAGTGGGACCTAGAGAATGCATCAGGTGAGATGTTCTCTTGACCCGGTCGGTACAGAATATCAAAGTCATAACACGATAGTTCCATCCTCCAGCGTAATATCTTGTCATTCTTTATCCTACTTTTGTGCCTCTTGTCGAACATATACATCACGGACCGTTGGTCAGTCCTTATGGTGAAATGTCTACCAGTTAAATAATGCCTCCAGTGGCGAACTGCTTCTATGATGGCCTGGGCTTCCTTTTCTACAGCAGCATAACATTTCTCTGATCCTTGAAAAGTTCTCGAAAAGAAGGCTACTGGTCGTCCTGCCTGAGATAAGACTGCAGCAATGGCAATGTCAGATGCATCCGTTTCCACTTCGAATGGTAGGGACTCATCAATGGCTTGAACTACTGAGTTTTCAATGTCCTGTTTGAGAGTATGGAAAGCGGCTTCTGCTTCCTTTGTCACAGGAAATGTGGTAGCACTCAATGGGCGGACTTTACTTGAATAGTTGTAGATCCATTGTGAGTAATAAGCAAAGAGACCAAGAGTTCTTCGGAGTGACTTTTTGTCTTGAGGCATTGGAAGTTCCCGTAGAGGTCGTAGTCGTTCAGGGTCTGGGAATATTGAACCTCCTTCCACTACATAACCAAGGATGCTAAGCCTTTTAGTTGAAAAAGTGCACTTTTCCTCATTGTAACTGATATTTTTCTTCTTGGCGGCTTCCAAAAACTTATCAAGGTTTGCATCATGTTCCTCCTGGGTCTTGCCACAAATGGTAACATTATCTAAATACGCGTAAGTTCCCATGAGTTGCTCTTCCTGAATGAGTGAATCCATAATTCGTTGGAAGCAGGCTACCCCATTGGTGACTCCAAAAGGGACTCTGGTAAACTGATACAGGCCATCACTAGCCTGAAACGCTGTGTATGGTTTATCTTCATTCCTTATAGGGACTTGATGATAGGCACTCTGCAGATCAATTGTGCTAAACACGTAGTACTGAGCAATTTTGTTCACTGTATCGTCAATTCGAGGTAGAGGGTACCCATCAAGAAGTGTAAATTTGTTGATTGTCTCAGAGTAATCGATAGCCAGTCTCCGTTTCCTATAACCATCTTTAACAACAACAACCTGTGCACGCCAAGGGGAATCACTCGGTTCTATAATACCCTCCTTCAGCAGCCTCTGAGTTTCTTTCTCAATGAACATCCGATCCTCATAAGAATAGCGGCGTGACTTAGCTGATATAGGATGGCAATCCGCGGTAAGATTTGCAAACAGCTTTGGTGGGTCTACCCTTAAAGTGCTAAGTCCACAGACAACAAGAGGAGGCAGTTCACCTCCATATGTTAAGGTGACACTACCATGCAGCTTCTGAAAGTCCTGACCAAGGATAACATCAGAGCACAGTTGTGGCAGAATAGCTAAATGTACATCTTGATAATCCTTTCCATTAACTCTGAGATTTACCTTACAAAACCCTAAGGTCTGAATAGAGAGAGATGTTGATGCCATGGAAACGGTACCTGATGAGTGATGTAGAGTCAAGGAGAGCCGTTTAACTAAGTCAAGGTTGATGAAACTCTCTGAGCTGCCACTATCAATAAGACCATCTACTTCTGTTCCTTTGATGAATACTTTCACAACTGCCTTTGACAGTGAATTTGGAGTAGCCGCAGAAGTCACTGTTGCTAGAGTCGCATGATCACTGGAATGTGTGGAGGCACTAGCTCTTGTTGATGCATTAGCACGACATACTTTAGCAAAGTGACCTTTCTTGTGGCATTTATGGCACATTGCTTCACGAGCAGGACACTTTGGACGTGGATGTCTTGAAAAACCACAAAAGAAACACACCGTACCTGCTGCTGCTGTCACTGAGGCAGGTTCCCCAGTAACTTCATTGCAAGAGTCTTGGTCAGGAATTGCAGCACTTACCACTCGAGAAGGCTGAGTGGTACTGTATACTTCAGAATTCTTCTGGGCTGAATCTAGAGCTCTTGCCTGGTCAAAGGCAGCGGCTAAGTCGAGAGTTTTATTCTCCAATAAACGCTGCCTTATTATTGGTGATTGCAGGCCACTGATAAAAGCATCCCTGATGGACTCTTCACAATACTGAGCAGCTGTCACTGCTTGGAAGTGACAGTCCTTACCTAAAATTTTCAGTGCTTGAAAGTATTCCTCTAAGGACTCATCAATCTGCTGGCGGCGAGTTGCAAGGCGATAGCGTGCAAAGATTTCATTTGTAGGTTTAATATACTGAGACTTGAGGGTTTTGATAGCATCTTCGTAGGTATTACACTCAGAAATAGCCTCATATATCTTAGGTGACACAAAATTGATGAGCAGACTTAGTTTATCTAGATCTTCTTTAGGAAGGGCTCCCAAGAAGTTTTCGAAAGTCTTAAACCAGTGCTTCCATTCCTGAGCAGCCGTTGATAAGCTGGGGTCACAGTCTAGCCTCTCAGGTTTCAGTAAACGCTCCATGTTGTGATGTAGTCTAGCGCAGGATCACCACCAGGTAGCCCAGGATTCTATGTTCAATAAATTGTTGTGATAGAAACACAGGCCTTATCTCTAGGCTTTATTGAACATAGAATCTTCATAGTACTTCTGCAACAACAAAATATAATGACTAGTACATCTAATAATGGCTTCTACAGGGATGGTGATGTCTTGCATATGTCAAGAGAAAAGTTATAACTACAGGCCACATATTTAAACTCACCATGTAATCTGCATCGCTGATAAATGGATAAAGTAGGAGAGAATCACACACCATGTGTTGGTGCCCATGACACACACCAAACTGTTGTTGTTGTTAAGGGCCCCTAGAGGTGGTGCAGTATTATCCTGCTGCTGCTCCCCACAGGACCAGTATCACTACACCGGACATCAACCAAATCTTTCAGTGGGCTGCAGAAAACAATATGAAGTTCAACGATGAGAAATTTCAATTACTCAGATATGGTAAACATGAGGAAATTAAATCTTCATCAGAGTACAAAACAAATTCTGGCCACAAAATAGAGCGAAACACCAACGTCAAAGACCTGGGAGTGATCATGTCGGAGGATCTCACCTTCAAGGACCATAACATTGTATCAATCGCATCTGCTAGAAAAATGACAGGATGGATAATGAGAACCTTCAAAACTAGGGAGGCCAAGCCCATGATGACACTCTTCAGGTCACTTGTTCTATCTAGGCTGGAATATTGCTGCACACTAACAGCACCTTTCAAGGCAGGTGAAATTGCCGACCTAGAAAATGTACAGAGAACTTTCACGGCGCGCATAACGGAGATAAAACACCTCAATTACTGGGAGCGCTTGAGGTTCCTAAACCTGTATTCCCTGGAACGCAGGAGGGAGAGATACATGATTATATACACCTGGAAAATCCTAGAGGGACTAGTACCGAACTTGCACACGAAAATCACTCACTACGAAAGCAAAAGACTTGGCAGACGATGCACCATCCCCCCAATGAAAAGCAGGGGTGTCACTAGCACGTTAAGAGACCATACAATAAGTGTCAGGGGCCCGAGACTGTTCAACTGCCTCCCAGCACACATAAGGGGGATTACCAACAGACCCCTGGCAGTCTTCAAGCTGGCACTGGACAAGCACCTAAAGTCAGTTCCTGATCAGCCGGGCTGTGGCTCGTACGTTGGTTTGCGTGCAGCCAGCAGCAACAGCCTGGTTGATCAGGCTCTGATCCACCAGGAGGCCTGGTCACAGACCGGGCCGCGGGGGCGTTGACCCCCGGAACTCTCTCCAGGTAAACTCCAGGTAATATCAAAAACATACAATGCTGTATTCTACATAGACGCTCTTTATGTGAAGATTTTGACATTTTGGTCATCTTCAGACCAACCTAACTACCCAGCACTTCTGTCCCACCTCATCCCTCTTTGTTTCCCTATCCTTCCCCTCACCTTTCTGTCGTAGCTACTCTCGACCTTTGGGAATCTCCCCTACGACATTCTAGTTCCTAGGTTGGGAGAAGGGTATCGTCTGTCCCATTCGGAGCTGGTGGTATTTGCCATAGAATCTGGATCACCTGGGCATGTGCTGATCCACCCTCCTGAGTCCTGGAAAGCTGTCTTCAGTGTTCTGAGAGCGACGGGTGTATCATGAGGTATCTCGATAGGTGGCTCTCTGACCCCCTCTGTTGCTGTTATTGTTGTTGGTGTTGCTGCTGTTCCCGTTGTTGGTGTTAGGGTTGCTGCCGTTACCGTTGTTGGTGTTAAGGTTGCTGCTGTTACCGTTGTTGGTGTTAGGGATGCTGCTGTTACCGTTGTTGGTGTTAGGGTTGCTGCTGTTACCGTTCTTGGTGTTAGGGTTGCTGCTGTTACCATTGTTGGTGTTAGGGTTGCTGCCGTTAACGTTGTTGGTGTTAGGGTTGCTGCTGTTACCGTTGTTGGTGCTAGGTTTGCTGCTGTTACCGCTGTTGGTGTTAGGGTTGCTGCTGTTACCGTTGTTGGTGTTAGGGTTGCTGCTGTTACCGTTGTTGGTGTTAGGGATGCTGCTGTTATCGTTGTTGGTGTTAGGGATGCTGATGTTGCCGTTGTTGGTGTTAGGGATGCTGCTGTTACCGTTGTTGGTGTTAGGGATGCTGCTGTTACTGCTGTTGGTGTTAGGGATGCTGCTGTTACCGTTGTTGGTGTTAGGGTTGCTGCTGTTACCATTGTTGGTGTTGTGGAAATTATTTAATTTCCTAAACTATAGTGTCTAATAAGTGTTTAATGTGCTGATTTGGGTCAAAATGTATTTGCATTTTTAATGAAATCAGCTGGGTTCCCGCTGCGCCTGCGCAGATGTGCAGGGGGGTGGGGGTCGAGCTGGGGGGGGCAGGTGGCGGGAGTGTTTTGAATGGGTGGGGAGGCTGAGAAAACCGGGAATGAGGAAACTGGCGTTCACGGTGGCCTAAGGATCAATATAGGCCTCAATTCATAATAGGAAGTGTCGTGACTGTCCCTAGTAAAGAGTGAGGGAACGTGATTTACGGGACCACCGTAAAGGGGTCGTAAAATTAGTGATGATAAAATTAGTGATGACTGATGCACGCATGAACAAAGATCACTTACTACTCTCAGGTGACTTCAATATAAATCTCCTGCAAGACCAGGACCCACACGTTACTGAATTCACAAACACAATGAGTAACTGTATGTTACTACCAACAGTAACAAAACCTACAAGAGTTACAGAGACTAGTGTTTCCCTACTTGACCACATCTGGACCAACACCATATCCCCTTTAAAATCAGGCATAATTACAGATAATACCACAGACCACTACCCTACTTTCCTCATAACAACTCTTGGTAAACTACCCCAAGACACTACTAAAGTCACCTTCAGACTTCACAATGAGGCAGCCATTAATAACTTCACAACAGCATTAGCAAACATTGATTGGCACACTGAGCTAGAAATCTATACAGATATTGACGAATGTATTAATAAATTTCTAAAAAAGACCCAATACCTCTATAACAAGCACTGCCCTAATGAGGAAAATCAGCCCAAATGAGGAAAATCTGTGGACTAAAATCACAAGGGTATTAAAAGAGGACAACATCAAAGCTGCTTTCATAGAAATCCTGGAAGCTTTCTACAACAGATGGGAACATAAAAAGTCTGGGCTGAATGGTACTGCCCTTGATACTAGCCATGTAGTCACAAACTGTAAGGCTGGAGGTGATGTCCTGGTAGTCAGTAAATGTGGGGCTGATAGTGCTGTCCTGGGAGACAGTAATGGTGAAGCTGGAGGTGCTGTCCTGGGAGACAGAAATGGTGAAGCTGGAGATACTGTCCTGGGAGACAGTAATGGTGAAGCTGGAGATTTTGTCCAGGTAGTCGGGAATTATACGCAGGAAGGAATACATATAAATGACCTCATAGGGGACAGGAGCCATAGTAGGGAAACAAGTGTAGTCAAAGATAAGATAAAACCAATATTGCAAACTAGAAATACCGCAGGAAATAGCAAACAAGAGGACTCCAATAGCAATAGTGAGGATAAATTACCAAAAACAACTGGTGGGAGCTCCATTGTTGGTGCTAGGGAGGATAGAAGTAAGACAGGGAAACATGCACCAACAGGGAATACAGTCACAGAAACCCAAGGCAAGCGGAAACCAAGCCTGTGCACATACTATGCACTTGGTATCTGCTGGCATGGGAAATCTGGAAAAACAGATGGGACATGCAACTATGACCACCCTAGAAAATGCCATGCCCATATGACAACAGGAAAATGCAAACTCCCTTCCTGTAAGCTTTTTCACCCTGAAATGTGTACCTCTTCAGTACAGGAAAGACTGTGCTATAACTTAAATTGCCAGGCATACCATCTAAAGGGGACAAAAAGATACAAAACATCCAGGCCATGGGAAAACCTGGGTAGCCACAGCCACTCAAGAGGGAGAGGTTTTTTAGTGCCAGGAAGGAAAAAAAACTGGCAGGAAATGGCAGAAATCGTACACCAAATCCAGTCATTCCTGGAGTGGAACCACAGTCGATGGCCTCCACTCCAAACCAACAGATACAGATACTAATGCCGGAAAAAAAATCCCCCCCCAGTACCAACAATACCACCAGTCCGATAACATTCTTCTTTGCAAATATACAGGGTCTAAAGCCAGCAACAAACAACAAAATACCTTTCATCCGTGGACTGCTTGCAGAGGCAAAGGCAATGTTCGCGGCTTTCACTGAGACCCACATAAAGGATCACTTGGACAACGAAATATGGATCCCAGGTTACAACCTATACAGATGTGACAGAGTGAACAGGCAAAAGGGGGGGGTTGGCCTGTACATTGCAGAGTCACTTGTTTGCACAGAACTGCTTAATGCCTCAAATGATGTAGTGGAAGTTTTAGCAGTAAAGGTCGAGAACCAAAACCTAGTCATTGTGGTAGTCTACAAGCCTCCGGATGCAACATCCCAGCAATTCCAGGAACAGCTGTTAAAAATTGACCACTGTCTGGAAAATCTTCCAGCTCCTGCACCCAACATCTTGCTCCTGGGGGATTTCAACTTAAGGCACCTAAAATGGAGGAATATAGCAAATAATATTGTTGCAGTAATAACACCAGGAGGCAGCTCTGATGAAAACTCACACTCACACGAGCTTTTAAATCTCTGCACAAAATTCAATTTAAACCAGCAAATAATAGAGCCTACTAGACTGGAGAATACACTAGACCTCATCTTCACTAACAATGATGATCTGATAAGAAATGTCACCATATCAAAAACAATATACTCAGATCACAACATAATTGAGGTTCAGACATGTATGCGTGGAGCCCCAGACCGACAAAATGAGACTAGTCACGAGGGAGCATTCACCAAATTCAACTTCAATAACAAAAACATAAAGTGGGACCAAGTAAACCAAGTCCTAACCGATATAAGCTGGGAAGATATACTAAGCAACACAGACCCAAACTTATGCCTAGAACAGATTAACTCGGTGGCACTCGATGTATGCACAAGGCTTATTCCTCTAAGAAAAAGGAGGAGTAGATGTAAAATAGAAAGAGACAGGCGCTCCCTTTACAGGCGACGGAAAAGAATAACAGAGCGGCTAAAAGAGGTCAATATATCTGAAATGCGCAGGGAGACACTGGTCAGAGAAATAGCAAGCATCGAACTTAAGCTAAAAGAATCCTTTAGGAGTCAGGAATCGCGGGAAGAACTAAAAGCCATAAATGAAATCGAAAGAAACCCAAAGTATTTCTTCTCCTATGCCAAATCAAAATCGAGAACAACGTCCAGTATTGGGCCCCTACTTAAACAAGATGGGTCCTACACAGATGACAGCAAGGAAATGAGTGAGCTACTCAAGTCCCAATATGACTCAGTTTTTAGCAAGCCGCTAACCAGACTGAGAGTCGAAGATCAAAATGAATTTTTTATGAGAGAGCCACAAAATTTGATTAACACAAGCCTATCCGATGTTATCCTGACGCCAAATGACTTCGAACAGGCGATAAATGACATGCCCATGCACTCTGCCCCAGGGCCAGACTCATGGAACTCTGTGTTCATCAAGAACTGCAAGAAGCCCCTATCACGAGCCTTTTCCATCCTATGGAGAGGGAGCATGGACACGGGGGTCGTCCCTCAGTTACTAAAAACAACAGACATAGCCCCACTCCACAAAGGGGGCAGTAAAGCAACAGCAAAGAACTACAGACCAATAGCACTAACATCCCATATCATAAAAATCTTTGAAAGGGTCCTAAGAAGCAAGATCACCACCCATCTAGAAACCCATCAGTTACACAACCCAGGGCAACATGGGTTTAGAACAGGTCGCTCCTGTCTGTCTCAACTACTGGATCACTACGACAAGGTCCTAAATGCACTAGAAGACAAAAAGAATGCAGATGTAATATATACAGACTTTGCAAAAGCCTTCGACAAGTGTGACCATGGCGTAATAGCGCACAAAATGCGCGCTAAAGGAATAACAGGAAAAGTCGGTCGATGGATCTATAATTTCCTCACTAACAGAACACAGAGAGTAGTCGTCAACAGAGTAAAGTCCGAGGCAGCTACGGTGAAAAGCTCTGTTCCACAAGGCACAGTACTAGCTCCCATCTTGTTCCTCATCCTCATATCCGACATAGACAAGGATGTCAGCCACAGCACCGTGTCTTCCTTTGCAGATGACACCCGAATCTGCATGACAGTGTCTTCCATTGCAGACACTGCAAGGCTCCAGGCGGACATCAACCAAATCTTTCAGTGGGCTGCAGAAAACAATATGAAGTTCAACGATGAGAAATTTCAATTACTCAGATATGGTAAACATGAGGAAATTAAATCTTCATCAGAGTACAAAACAAATTCTGGCCACAAAATAGAGCGAAACACCAACGTCAAAGACCTGGGAGTGATTATGTCGGAGGATCTCACCTTCAAGGACCATAACATTGTATCAATCGCATCTGCTAGAAAAATGACAGGATGGATAATGAGAACCTTC
This sequence comes from Cherax quadricarinatus, assembly GCF_038502225.1. Classification (NCBI taxonomy): domain Eukaryota; kingdom Metazoa; phylum Arthropoda; class Malacostraca; order Decapoda; family Parastacidae; genus Cherax; species Cherax quadricarinatus. The sequence continues at coordinate 64,235 of NW_027196001.1, read as the reverse complement.
AAAACTAGGGAGGCCAAGCCCATGATGACACTCTTCAGGTCACTTGTTCTATCTAGGCTGGAATATTGCTGCACTCTAACAGCACCTTTCAAGGCAGGTGAAATTGCCGACCTAGAAAATGTACAGAGAACTTTCACGGCGCGCATAACGGAGATAAAACACCTCAATTACTGGGAGCGCTTGAGGTTTCTAAACCTGTATTCCCTGGAACGCAGGAGGGAGAGATACATGATTATATACACCTGGAAAATCCTAGAGGGACTAGTACCGAACTTGCACACGAAAATCACTCACTACGAAAGCAAAAGACTTGGCAGACGATGCACCATCCCCCCAATGAAAAGCAGGGGTGTCACTAGCACGTTAAGAGACCATACAATAAGTGTCAGGGGCCCGAGACTGTTCAACTGCCTCCCAGCACACATAAGGGGGATTACCAACAGACCCCTGGCAGTCTTCAAGCTGGCACTGGACAAGCACCTAAAGTCAGTTCCTGATCAGCCGGGCTGTGGCTCGTACGTTGGTTTGCGTGCAGCCAGCAGCAACAGCCTGGTTGATCAGGCGCTGATCCACCAGGAGGCCTGGTCACAGACCGGGCCGCGGGGGCGTTGACCCCCGAAACTCTCTCCAGGTAAACTCCAGGTACCCTTCAAAATAGCAAGGGTCACCCCGATCCACAAAGGAGGAGACCAAACAGAGTTGAATAACTATAGGCCAATATCCAACTTACACCCTCTCTCAAAAATCTTCGAAAAATTAATTCATAAACGAATCTACTCCTACCTTATCTCCCAAAACATACTCAACCCCTGCCAATTTGGATTCAGGCCTAATAAAAATACTAATGATGCTATTATACACATGCTAGAACATATATACACTGCAATAGAGAAAAAAGAAGTCCCACTGGGGATCTTCATTGACTTACGTAAAGCTTTTGATACAGTTGACCATGACTTGCTCCACGTAAAATTGTCACACTATGGTATAAGAGGGCACTCCCTCAACTACCTCAAGTCATACCTCAGCAACAGAAGCCAATATGTGTACGCAAATGGGGCAAAAATCTTCTGCGCAACCAATTACAGTTGGTGTCCCACAGGGAAGTGTCCTTGGCCCTCTTCTCTTTCTCCTATACATAAATGACCTTCCAAATGCTTCGCAATTACTCAAACCCACACTATTTGCAGATGACACTACATACGTCTTCTCTCACCCGAGCCCAGTCACGCTAGCCAATACTGTAAATACCGAATTACAGAAAATATCTACCTGGATGAGGACTAACAAACTTACACTAAACATTGACAAAACCTACTTCATTCAGTTTGGTAACAGAGCTACAGATGTCCCTCTTAACATAATGATAAACGGATCACCTATCACAAAGCTAACAGAGGGAAAATTCTTAGGAATCCACCTTGATAATAGACTCAAATTTCATACACATATACAACAAATTTCTAAGAAAATTTCCAAGACTGTAGGCATACTATCGAAGATACGGTACTATGTTCCACAGTCAGCCCTCCTGGCCCTATATCACTCTCTTATTTACCCCTATCTCACCTATGGAATTTGTGCATGGGGCTCAACAACAATTAACCATCTCAGACCACTAATTACCCAACAAAAGGCTGCAGTTAGAATGATAACAAATTCTCACTACAGGCAGCACACTCCACCAATATTCAATACACTAAACCTACTCACCATACAAAACATCCATACTTATTACTGCACCTATTACATACATAGAACACTTAACTCTGATATTAACCCTCCCCTCAAACATCTCCTTGCCAACCTCAACAGAACACATGACCATAACACAAGGCACAGATCACTCTTTGATGTTCCTCGTGTCCATCTCACACTATGCAAAAACTCAATGCACATAAAAGGCCCTAAAATCTGGAATTCATTACCTGTAAATATAAAAGAAACACTACCTGTTTATAAATTCAAGTCTCTTCTCAAAGATCACTTACTCACCCAAAACCAAATAAAAACTGAATAAGTGAACCTTATAAATTGTATATCTTAAATGTTTCTCACAATTATATCACATAAATGTTAAACCTAAAACCGAATCTAACTTTATTATTTTTTAAATACACTACCTAACAGAAGGAAAAACACACACAACTTTGTGTTTGTGGAACAGAATAAAGAGCTGATCAATGATCTACTTAGTACACCTTATGGGGATATTAAGCTGCTCCGACCTCCATCAGACACTCACCACTTTAAAAAATGGGTCAGTAATGCAGATGTAATATATACAGACTTTGCAAAAGCCTTCGACAAGTGTGACCATGGCGTAATAGCGCACAAAATGCGTGCTAAAGGAATAACAGGAAAAGTCGGTCGATGGATCTATAATTTCCTCACTAACAGAACACAGAGAGTAGTCGTCAACAGAGTAAAGTCCGAGGCAGCTACGGTGAAAAGCTCTGTTCCACAAGGCACAGTACTAGCTCCCATCTTGTTCCTCATCCTCATATCCGACATAGACAAGGATGTCAGCCACAGCACCGTGTCTTCCTTTGCAGATGACACCCGAATCTGCATGACAGTGTCTTCCATTGCAGACACTGCAAGGCTCCAGGCGGACATCAACCAAATCTTTCAGTGGGCTGCAGAAAACAATATGAAGTTCAACGATGAGAAATTTCAATTACTCAGATATGGTAAACATGAGGAAATTAAATCTTCATCAGAGTACAAAACAAATTCTGGCCACAAAATAGAGCGAAACACCAACGTCAAAGACCTGGGAGTGATTATGTCGGAGGATCTCACCTTCAAGGACCATAACATTGTATCAATCGCATCTGCTAGAAAAATGACAGGATGGATAATGAGAACCTTCAAAACTAGGGAGGCCAAGCCCATGATGACACTCTTCAGGTCACTTGTTCTATCTAGGCTGGAATATTGCTGCACTCTAACAGCACCTTTCAAGGCAGGTGAAATTGCCGACCTAGAAAATGTACAGAGAACTTTCACGGCGCGCATAACGGAGATAAAACACCTCAATTACTGGGAGCGCTTGAGGTTTCTAAACCTGTATTCCCTGGAACGCAGGAGGGAGAGATACATGATTATATACACCTGGAAAATCCTAGAGGGACTAGTACCGAACTTGCACACGAAAATCACTCACTACGAAAGCAAAAGACTTGGCAGACGATGCACCATCCCCCCAATGAAAAGCAGGGGTGTCACTAGCACGTTAAGAGACCATACAATAAGTGTCAGGGGCCCGAGACTGTTCAACTGCCTCCCAGCACACATAAGGGGGATTACCAACAGACCCCTGGCAGTCTTCAAGCTGGCACTGGACAAGCACCTAAAGTCAGTTCCTGATCAGCCGGGCTGTGGCTCGTACGTTGGTTTGCGTGCAGCCAGCAGCAACAGCCTGGTTGATCAGGCTCTGATCCACCAGGAGGCCTGGTCTCAGACCGGGCCGCGGGGGCGTTGACCCCCGGAACTCTCTCCAGGTAAACTCCAGGTAAACACACACCAGCTGTGGAGGAGCTAGCCATCCCTGCTAGCACATATGGAACTACTGGTCTGCCACTACAGATACCTATGGCTACACCTGAATATGGGGATGAGTTTGTCATTTCTCCCAATACACACAACTACAACAGTCAGACGGACACCACACAGGTAACCTCCCTGGAAATTGGAGATGAGTCAGATGCACAGGACCTACCTGCAATGAATGATGAAACAGAGAACACTAATGTAACCATGGTACCTGTTAAGGTGATAGGTGTTAAAGAAAGCACTAACCCAGAAGTGCCATCCTCCGGAGAGGCATTGGATTCGCCTGACCTTCCTCATATTATAACAAATTTCCAGAAAAAAATTGAGCATCTTGAACAGATCCTGACAAGTTTAATAAATATATGTAATCAGGATGATGCTCTTGAGCATGGTGATGATGTCAAAAGTGCAGCAATCTCCGTTCAGCTTCCAGCAATTTGTGAGAAAGAAGCCCATAACTCTTGCCAAAATGCCGAAAAATGCTTAAAAATAAAGGTCCTGAAGATAAAGACGTACAAACTATGCTATTTGCTCTTAAGTATCTGCACACTGTAGTCAAAGCATAATAGTTTTACCATCTTATGAGCAAGAGATTGTAATAACTCACTACAATGGATACATTACAAATCTTTTCATGGAACATTGCTTCCATCAGGAAGCGGTTGCCTGACTTACATCATATTAGTGCAACCAAGAATATTGATGTCATCTGTTTGCAGGAATGTAGATTGAAAGATGGAGCACCTCCACCAAACTTGCCTGGATATGCAGCTTATAACCTAAGGTCAACCAACTGTTGTGTGATGTATGTCAGAAAGAACTTGCCACATTCACTCCTTTCCTTGCAGAGTCGAGTTAACATGCAGTATCATGGTGTCAAAGTATATGCAGGCGATTTTTCCATAAACATTTTTAATCTCTATGCCCCAGCGAACCAGCTTCGACCTGATGCTTTACCAGATCGCATCAATAGTGAACCTACCATCATTCTTGGAGATTTTAATGCCAGACATAAGAATATTGGTGGGTCTATAACAAACACCAATGGAACTAAACTAGTGAGATTGCTAAATGAGCATGATAATGTTCGAATTGTGGGCACTACTGAGCCTACTCACATATATGGTGGCATACTAGATCTGTGTCTTGGATTTAATACATCATATACGATGCATGACTCTGTCATAGTTGATGATCTTCTATCTGATCACTTCCCAAGACTAACAACTGTCAATCTTGATCACATCTCCAGCAATCAAGGAGCTAAATACAGAAGGAGGAAACTTATTCTCAAACCAGAACACAGAGACAACTTTATTAACCACTTGGATCAATGGTATAAGAATTACGAGCCCATTGGCACACAAAAATTTAATGATGATTTAATTACCACTATTGAGAGTGTTCTCACAGATCAAGTGGGCAGGAATAGGAAACAAAGACCCTCCACTATAAATAACAATAAAAACCAATGTAAATACTATAATGATCCACAGCTGCGCAATCTAACACATGCAGCTAGGAGGATTGGTAAAGCATACCGTGAATGTAGAACCCCAGACCTGCTCAGAACGTTCCAAGCTGCACTAACAAATGCAAGGAATAGAAAGGAAGAACTTAGGCAACAGGAATGGGAACAGTTTGTTAGTGGATTAAATAGGTCCACCCCTTTGAGTTTGGCTTGGAAAGGTATAAATAAAATAACCAGGAAAAAGACTGGCAATGTTGCTCATCCCTTTCCTCTTGAAAAAGCAAATGACCTCATAAATGACTGGTCCAAAACATCCAGGCATGAAAGCCTTCCATCTCATATTAGAAAAAATTTAGAGAGTACTTCTGAAGAAATGTTGAAACTGATTAATTTTATGAGCCAAAATATTGATGAGAGTGATTGCCTCTTTACCGAGTATGAATTAGATAATGCATTAACCAAAGGTCGATCAACTGCTCCTGGAGAGGATGGTATAACCTATGATATTCTCAGAACTCTAAGGCACGTGCCTGATAACCCTTTGTTGGCACTGTATAATCTCAGTTACATTGAGGGCGTTCTTCCTACTTCCTGGACCAATAGTCTCATTGTGCCTATCCCTAAGCCCCAACAGCCTGATACATTTAGGCCGATCTCCTTAACTAGTTGTCTTTGTAAAACTTTTGAAAGAATGATGCTTAACAGACTGTACTACAGAATCAGACATCAACTTTCCCCCTACCTCTATGGGTTCATGAAAGGTAAAAGTGTGCAGAACTGTATTTCCACCTTTCTCACTGCACACACCTCTACTAGTTTTACCACTTTTCTTGATCTAAAATCTGCATTTGATATTGCGAACAGAACCGTTATACTACATGAACTAGCCAAAATGAATATTGGTGGTAGCTTACTCTGCTGGATAATAGGATACCTGTCAAATAGAGTATCCTCTGTCCTTTACCAAGGCTTCAGAAGTGATTCTAAAGAAATGTCTTTAGGTACACCGCAGGGAGGAGTTCTTAGTCCCATGCTATTTAATATTCTGATTAATGCTCTCCTAAATGCTCTACCTGCCTCACCTAAACATATAGCTATAAGCTATGCTGATGATATCATGATCCATACAACAGGGCATAAGAAGATGAATACCATTCTTAATGAAGTTCAAGCAATTTGTAATCGACTAGGCCTCATAATATCTTCCTCTAAAACAAAGATATTAACAAGCAAACGACATCCCCCACCCATCTATTTGCAGGGTGAAATCATTAGCTACGTTAAAACTTACAGATATCTTGGTGTAGATGTACCCTTTAACAAATCCACTATACCACAACTAAACAAGAAATGTAAAGCTAGGCTAAATGCTCTCAAAGCTGTTGCTGGCTACAATCCCAACTATGGTGCTAATGTGAGAATCGTGAGAATGATGTACATAGCCTATGTTAGGTCCTTAATTGATTATGCTGCTCCCATGTTGATATTAGCTAGAGAAAGTTCTCTCCGACCCTTGGAGTTAATGCAAAATGAAGCTCTCAGGATTATTCTTGGCTGTCCCAGATCTACAAAAGTTCTTAACATGAGGAAGGAGCTTGGTATTTCTAGTATCAGTGATAGGATTGTTGAAATTAACACTGTACTCGGTATTAGAATGTTGAGAAACGAACCAGACACTGTCACAGTGAATCTTACCAAGTGTCTAGAGGTAAATACACACAGATCTAAATGGATTGTGAAAACGTGCAATTGCATTAAGTTTTATAACCTGCATGAACTGTATCACTGTAGGCAACAAGAGCATTTCACCCCTCCATGGAAGATGTGTTCATTTAATATCACATACCTACAAGTCCCTCCCAAGAAGCTCATTGCTAGTAATCCCTTCCTTAAATCTCTTGTTAGAGCAACTGCTCAAGAAGAAATTTCTCACCTAGCTGGTAGTAATAAGTTATCACAAGTTATATACACTGATGGATCTAAACAGGAGTCTTCTGGCAGGGCTGCATCTGCTCTTGTTGCCACCTCCCTAGTTAAGAACGATAATAAATTTGTTGAGTTAGGCATAAGAATTAACAACTGGGCGTCTACACTGCAAACTGAATTGTTTGCAATCCTAATGGCGCTAAAGCTAACCTATGACACTGAGCTTGACTCTATCATCATTACTGATTCTATGTCATCATTGAAGGCTCTTGGCTCATATAATGACTCCAACAACATGCTCATTGGGGAAGCCAGGTATAGATACTCAAAAATTAGGGACAAAGGAATTAATGTACAATTGCTATGGATCCCATCACACATTGGATTACTCCTTCATGATAAAGTTGATATGTTAGCCAAGAAGAGTATCCAGAAGGAGAATGTAGAATATAACTTTGGTATAACTGTGTCTAGCATTAGGAATAATATTAGGAGAGAAGTAAATAATGAAAATGATTGTTATAGGAATGCAGTTAGAAGCCTGAGTAGATCTATAACCCACTATGATAACATGAACGTAGATAAGTATGTTTATGGAGCAACTTGCAATGTGAACAGACTGACTGATGTTGTAGTGGCCAGGCTTAGGCTTGGTTACAAGTACTTCTGGCAGTTTGGGAGACACACAGATGATGATCAAACTAAATGTAAATTATGTGATCAGGCATATGGTCACTCTCTTGAACACTATGTGCTTAATTGTCCACTTATTGAGGAATACAGAGACAGACAGTATAATAACCTATGTGACATGTCAAGATATCTTATTAATGAAAATAAGATACCAGATATACTAAGCAAATTTCCTAAATTTGCTTGTAACAGATAAGTGAACTATAGATATGTAGATATAAATCCATATGTATTCCTGTTAACCCTTTGGGGCCTAGTTCCTAGGCCTTTTGTGTATCCATATGCTCTCGCGCTACCGTCCACAGGATGGATATGGGGTGCACAATAAACTAGCCACTTCGGTGGCAAAATCTAATCTAGGTATGTTGTGATTAGATAGGTTATGAGTGATCCAGCTACATCAAGTGACCACCAGAGGATATCTGGTAAGTGGAGAGATTATGTACAAGTGGTTTTCCTTGATGGATATATCCATGTGTAACCTACCCCCCCCCTCTTCATTCAGTTACACTAATATAATCTATACAGTCCACAATTAATTAGTAGCACCGTACTTGTGGGTGCTATCCAATCCATACTGGTCTCGGATAGATATGGATAAGATTGTGAGGTCGAAGGAACCACTTGCCGCGACCAGGAGTGGTTAAGTTTTCTCACATGTCTACACGGGGTGACTACGGTAAACAATATGGTTGTCTCCCAATGAGTTTACTGGTATGTATATAATGTTGAGGTACATACAGGTAAGCACCCTAGAAAATTTTCCATAGGTGTTAGGGTTGCTGCTGTTACCGTTGTTGGTGTTAGGGTTGCTGCTGTTACTGTTGTTGGTGTTAGGGTTGCTGCTGTTACCGTTGTCGGTGTTAGGGTTGCTGCTGTTACCGTTGTTGGTGTTAGGGTTGCTGCCATTACCGTTGTTGGTGTTAAGGTTGCTGCTGTTACCGTTGTTGGTGTTAGGGATGCTGCTGTTACCGTTGTTGGTGTTAGGGTTGCTGCTGTTACCGTTGTTGGTGTTAGGGTTGCTGCTGTTACCATTGTTGGTGTTAGGGTTGCTGCTGTTACCGTTGTTGGTGTTAGGGTTGCTGCTGTTACCATTGTTGGTGTTAGGGTTGCTGCTGTTACCGCTGTTGGTGTTAGAGTTGCTGCTGTTACCGTTGTTGGTGTTAGGGTTGCTGCTGTTACCGTTGTTGGTGTTAGGGATGCTGCTGTTATCGTTGTTGGTGTTAGGGATGCTGATGTTACCGTTGTTGGTATTAGGGATGCTGCTGTTACCGTTGTTGGTGTTAGGGATGCTGCTGTTACTCTTGTTGGTGTTAGGGATGCTGCTGTTACCGTTGTTGGTGTTAGTGTTGCTGCTGTATTGTGGAAATTAATTAATTTCCGAAGCTATAGTGCCTAATAAGTGTTTAATGTGTTGATTTGGGTCAAAATGTATTTGCATTTTTAATGGAACCAGCTGGGTTCCCGCTGCGCCTGCGCAGATGTGCAGGGGGGTGGGGGGTCGTTCTGGGGCAGGGGGTGGCGGGAGTGTTTTGAATGGGTGAGGAGGCTGAGAAAACCGGGAATGAGGAAACTGGCGTTCACGGCGGCCTAAGGATCAATATAGGCCTCAATTCATAATAGGAAGTGTCGTGACTGTCCCTAGTGAAGAGTGAGGGAACGTGATTTACGGGACCACCGTAAAAAGGTGGTAAAATTAGTGAATAATGTTCGACCGGGTGGCAGGTGCACGGCCATGGTGTGTGTCCAGGGGAAATACCCGTGTGTTAATCCTCGCTCATCGGCCTCAGATCTTAATGGAGTGACCTCTAATGTGTATAATAGTTATGAGACGTTAAATCGTCTTGTGAATGGTAATGTAATCAGTGATAATAACATTGAGTTAAGAGAATGCGGGATGTGAAATAGATCGCCCTGCTCCGAGTGAACGTGTGACTCTCGTACCGAGGATAATGAAGCTTTATGGAATCACGACTTCTAAACCGGGACAAACCGACGGATACCTCGTCCTGCTGGAATAAGAACCGTGTCGGTGTAGCAGGACATCGAAATGAGATGGTGAATGGAGGAAATAAGGAGTATCAATCACCCACAGTTAAGTAACCCTTCTAGTTATAGCAGACTGATGCTGGCCAGTTAGGTATGTTGTAATTGGATAGGTTATGAGTGATCCAGCTACATCAAGTGACCACCAGAGAACATCTGGTAAGTGGTGGGATTATGTACAAATGTTTTTCCTTGATGGATGTATCCATGTGTATCCTACCCCCCCCCCCCCTTCATTCAGCTAAACTAATATAATCTATACAGTCCACAATTAATTAGTAGCGCCGTGCTTGAGGGTGCTACCCAATTTATACTGGTCTCGGATAGATGTGGATAAGATTGTGAGGGTCGAGGGGCCACCTGTAGTGACCAGAGGTGGTTAAGTTTTCTCACATGTCTACACGGGGTGACTACGGTAAACAATATGGTTGTCTCCCAATGAGATTACTTGTATGTATATAATGTTGAGGTACATACAGATAAGCACCCTATAAAATTTTCCACATCTGCCCGCTGGTCCTTCCTGAACCGGATGCAATCAGTAAAAAATTAATTGAATTAATTACTTAATAATTAAGTGACTGATTGAAGGAAGTGGGTATAGGGTACACAAATTTAATCGGTCGTGTGGTGGAGGATAATTAGCCCAATTAATTACTAGCACATGGGTGGCTAGGATTTATACAAGAGTAAAGTGCAAGAATTACTCTCACAAGGTGTCTACTTAAGTTGTATAATGGGTGATTATTAATTCCCTAACCATGGCTGGGTCTGAGGAAGTTAGTGCGGCTGGCAAGTCCATGGATGCCAAAGCAAAGAAAGCGTCACTACAAGCTCGGAAGGGTCATGTTACTAAATCATACAACAAGTGTATGGAGTTAATGAGACAAGAAACGGTAAACCCTGATGAATTAAAGCTACACCTAGATGCCTTAGGAAATAGACATGAGTCATATAGATTGTGGTTTAAAGACTGTGAAAAAGAGCTGCTAGAGAATTGTGCAGATGATGCTGAAAGGGAGCGGCTGCTGGATCAATATTATGAAGTGGAGGACAACATTGTGTCCTGCAAAACTAAGGCTTTGGAGAAGGTAAAGGGTGTAAACAATGTTGTTGGTCAACCTAGTAAGGAAAGTCAGAGGCGTCTACCAAAACTCCCAGAATTATGTATGCCTGTGTTTAATCCGGGAGAACACTGGGAGGAGTTTTGGTCTATCTTTAAAGCAGTCGTACATGATAGGAGTGATCTTGCAAGTGTTACCAAATTATGCTATTTAAAGGGACAAGTAAGGGGAGATGCGCATGTTCTCATACAAGCATTCCCAAATGTAGATGACTCCTATAGTGAGGCAGTTGACTTGTTGGAGGTCACTTACGGTAACTTGGAGCAAAGTAGGCTGGATCTAGTAGCTAATTTGGCTAGTTTGAAGACTCCAGATCACAACCGCAACAGCTTACAGCAATTTAGGATCAAACTAGAAAGCACTCTTAAGACCTTGAGTAATAAATATGATCTGGAGGGAGCAGAGTGGTTGTTGAGTGCCTTGATTCAGAATAAATTGAACCACAAGACAGTAGAGTGGTTATCTAACAGATATCACAAGGGTTACTTCGGGTTGGAAGAAATAAGAGTGGGACTGCAAGAGCTAATTGTCCAACTGCAGACCAGCCAACCCATTACCTCTAGGAATACCACGTCTACAGACCCCAGTGCACCTGTCAAGTTCCACAAAGGGAAACCTTATCCTAATATCAATAATCCTAAGTCACCTACTAAACGGGGTTACGTAGGCACGTATCAAGTGACAGGGGCCAGTAATAGTGGTTCTCCACATCCAAGCAAGAGGAGGAAGTACCACAATAAGGGTAGCCCAGTTGATAAGAGGTCAGGCAAAGAAAGGAGAGATTGTATCTTCTGCAACGGTACTCATTTCTCTAAGAACTGTAATGCCTATAATTCATGGGATGTTAAAGTGGAAAGATTGGAAGAGCTTGCTAGATGTATCAGGTGTCTAGGAAATCATAATGTAAGGGATTGCCGTGCTAACTTGCACTATTGTTATCAGTGTAACAAGGGAAGACACCACATAGCTATGTGTAAGGGCGGATCTAATCGTAATGATGGTAACAATAGTACTGATAGTGATAATAACCCGGACACAACAGTAGCCAACGTAAAGATTGCAGCTAACGTCGGTAATGATGGCCTAGCTGAGGTAGCTTTGCCTGTGTTGGATGTGGTGATTAATGATAAACGGCGTAAATCCAAAACTGTAACAGCATTACTGGATCAGGGATCACAACGTACCTTCATAAAACGTAACTGCCTTAATGGGATGAAGGTACAAATGGGAGATCCTGCTATACTCAAGCTATCTGGCTTTCTCTCGAATAAGAAGGCCCAGTCATACGACACTGTTTATGTAACTGTCAGGCTGGGCAATGAGAGAAAACGTATTAATGCCGTAATTGTGGATAGGCTCCCAGAGAAAATATCTACAATAGGGCTTGGTAACGCTACTGAAAGGCTTTCAAGTAAGGTAAATTTGGCACCTTCTGGTATAAATAATGATTCTGTGGGGCCAATAGATATTTTGATAGGTAGTGACCATTATGCCACCTTTGTAAAGGGTATGACAAAGAAATGCGGAGTCACCCTTCTAAGGACCGCAGGAGGTCACGTGATGTATGGCAGGCTTCCTCGTACTGATAATGAATGACTGGAGGAAGCCATAAATACAGTTACGGTGTGTCTTACTCATGAAGTATCACCCCAGTATAAATATACTTCAATAGAGGATGAAGTTGAACCTGTGTATAAATTATGGGAATTGGACAGCATAGGGATCAATGTAAATGAAGAAAGTCCAGATGATTCCTTTACTCAAGAACAATACCAGAAGGATGTTAAATTTGAATCTGGACAATACTGGGTGAGACTTCCGTGGAAGCTGAACCATCCAGACCTACCAACTAATTACCGGATGGCGTATGGACAATTAAAGGCTCAGCTCCACGAATTGAGCAAGACACCAGAACTGTTGACTGCTTACGATGATATAATTAATGAGCAGTTAAATAATAAATTCATAGAGGAGGTACCTCCCGAGCAAGCCCAGATTTATGGTCACTATTTGCCACACCACGGAGTGAAGAAGGATTCTAAGACCACTCCTCTGAGGATTGTGTTTAATTGTAGTGCCAGGAGTAATAAAAGTGTACCTAGTTTGAATGACTGTTTGATGACAGGTCCGTCGTTGACGGAAAAACTGGGAGACATATTATTAAACTTCAGGGTTAAGAATTATGCCTTTACGGCGGACATAAGTAAAGCTTTCCTGAGAGTGGGTCTGCAGGAGGCTGACCGGGATTGCACTAGGTTCTTATGGCCCGAGAATCCTAGTGACCCACTTAGTCCCCTGAAGACTTTTCGCTTCAGGAGTGTATTGTTTGGTGCTACCTCCAGTCCGTTCCTACTCCAGGCAACGATAAATGCACACCTTAAGCGTACGGGTGGTCCACTGAGTGGAGTAATGGGTAAACAATTTTATGTGGACAATTTCCTGGGGGTGACGTCTACTGAAGAGGAACTAATGAGCATATACGCAGGGGCTAATGAAATAATGCAAGGTGCAAATATGCCCCTGAGGGAATGGAACAGTAATTCGTCCAGTTTAAGGGTTCAAATAAATAAAGACAACCCTGGAGTTGAAGTGTCCAAATATAGTAATGTGCTGGGACTGACTTGGGACACAGAGGGAGACTTGTTATCGTTAAAGTCTAATAACTACAGCATGCCCAATAAATTAACCAAGAGAGTCTTACTTGCGGAAGTTTCAAAATGCTTCGATCCACTAGGCTTAGTGTCCCCACTTACCATAAGAGGAAAATTGTTGATACAAGAAGCATGGAAGCTTAAGTGTGCTTGGGATGAAACCCTACCTGAGGAATTTGTTGAAAGGTGGGAAGAACTAATAGGTGAATATGTAAAATTACCAATGTTGGAGTTCCCACGTAATGTGGCCAGTCAAGATGGAGAAAATGTACTCCACATTTTTTGCGATGCTTCGAAATTAGCATATGGAGCAGTCGCTTACCTTCAATGTAATAGTGCCATTTCTCTTGTTATGTCTAAGGCTAAGGTGGCTCCAATCAAATCACGCACCTTACCTCAGTTGGAATTAACGGCCATTTATGTAGGTGTCAAATTAGCCAATTATATAAGAAATAAATTGCGAGAGATAAATATCAGCGACACCGTAATTTGGTCTGATAACGAGGTATCCTTACAATGGATTCGTAATGGTAACAGTAAGATTGTGTATGTACAAAACAGAGTCGCTGAAATCAATCAAATGCAGGAGAAATATAACAGTTTGGGTCAGCATATGTTAACCTTTAATCACATTCCTGGTGACGAGAATCCAGCTGACTTCTTGTCTCGAGGCTTGACTTATGAAAAATTTGTGAGTGCTTTATCGTGGTTTAAAGGGCCAAGTTGGCTGGTGGACAAAATTAACTGGCCGGTGCAAAAGGCACATATTGCTCCTGTCGAAATTACGGTGAGCACCGCTCCAGTCAGTAGTCCCTCCTTAGCCATTGATATGAATAGGTATTCTTCCTTACCTAAGCTGATTAGTGTGACAAGGTTAGTGTTTAAATTTATAAGTAAGATGAATATCTCACATAATTTTCCCCATCCCCTGAAATACTGGCTACAGAGGGTACAAGAAGAAACCTACAGGGATGAGATTAAATTCATGATGGACGGAAAAATTGTGAAAGGCTCAATAATAGAAAAGCTGGGGCTGTATTTAGAGGATGATGTAATTAGGTGCAGAGGCAGGTTACAAAATGCTGAATTGGGGGAATATGCTAAGCACCCTATCTTGCTGCCCAAAACTCATCACCTGACAACCTTGATTGTCTTTAATGCCCATAATAACGTGATGCACGGTGGGGTACAGGATACCTTAAACTGTATTCGGGAAACCTTCTGGATTCCACAAGGACGGCAAAGTGTAAAAAGGGTTATCAAGTCGTGTGTAATATGTCGCCGGGTGGATGCCAGAACCTACATGTACCCAGGTCCTCCACCATTGCCCAAGGAACGCGTGCAGTTGGTAAAACCATTTGATGTGACCGGAGTGGACTATAGTGGGCCAATCATTTTAACAGGTACTTCAGATGGTGTTCCCTTGAAGGTGTATGTATGTCTATTTACTTGTACAGCTACTAGGGCTGTTCATCTAGAAGTGGCTCAGGACTTGTCTGCAGAACAGTTCATACAGCTGTTCCGGAAATTTGCAGCTAGACGATCCTGTCCAAGATTGATGATCTCAGATAATGCCACCAATTTTGTAGCGGGTGCTCAACACTTGATGGAATTAAATAAGAGTGATGATGTACAGTCTTTGTTGACCCAGCGAGGGTGTGTCTGGAAATTTATTACTCCCAGAGCCCCTTGGCAGGGAGGACTGTACGAAAGAATGATAGGTACAGTGAAAAGATGTCTTCGTAAGGTGCTACACAGGAAGAGAATTAATTTGGAGGAATTCCGTGCAGTGTTGGTGGAGGCAGAGAATCGGGTGAACAATCGCCCTCTGTCATACATGAGCGACACTCCTGACGCGGAGATACTGACTCCCTCTCACCTAATATGTGGACAAAGGTTAGAAGCTGCACCTATCTATAGAGATAATCCCGAGGGAAGTGATGAGGATTACAATAACGTGACTGTGTTGAGTGATAAGTTCAAGATGTTAAATAAGGTAATTATTCATTGGTCTGATGTGTGGCGTAAAGAATATCTTCTTACACTACGTGAACACTTTTATGGTGCGCCAGAGGCAGTAAACCGACAGAACATTCAACCAGGTGACATTGTGTTAATTGATACTGAACAACATCGAACATTGTGGCCTCTGGGCAAGGTAGTTACATTATACCCAGATGCACAAGGTGTTGTCAGAAACGTCAAAGTGTTGTGTCGTGGTCAGGAAAGTTTGCGTACCATTAATAAATTAATTCCCTTAGAATTAAATGGTGTTCAATCCAGTGCAGATGGAAATCTAAGGGAAAGTGACACGAGTGATATTGAAGACACTGACCGGGTAATGCAAGAAGAAACTGTAGTAAGACCCACTAGGAAAACAGCAGCGCAATCTAGAGAGGGCTGGAATCGTCTCCTGGAGGAAGACGCAATTTAAGTCGTCTAACAACGACTTCCGCCCGGCCGCAGTGTGGAAATTATTTAATTTCCGAAGCTATAGTGCCTAATAAGTGTTTAATGTGTTGATTTGGGTCAAAATGTATTTGCATTTTTAATGGAACCAGCTGGGTTCCCGCTGCGCCTGCGCAGATGTGCAGGGGGGTGGGGGGTCGAGCTGGGGCACGAGGTGGCGGGAGTGTTTTGAATGGGTGAGGAGGCTGAGAAAACCGGGAATGAGGAAACTGGCGTTCACGGCGGCCTAAGGATCAATATAGGCCTCAATTCATAATAGGAAGTGTCGTGACTGTCCCTAGTGAAGAGTGAGGGAACGTGATTTACGGGACCACCGTAAAAAGGTGGTAAAATTAGTGAATAATGTTCGACCGGGTGTGACTGGTGCACGGCCATGGTGTGTGTCCAGGGGAAATACCCGTGTGTTAATCCTCGCTCATCGGCCTCAGATCTTAATGGAGTGACCTCTAATGTGTATAATAGTTATGAGACGTTAAATCGTCTTGTGAATGGTAATGTAATCAGTGATAATAACATTGAGTTAAGAGAATGCGGGATGTGAAATAGATCGCCCTGCTCCGAGTGAACGTGTGACTCTCGTACCGAGGATAGTGAAGCTTTATGGAATCACGACTTCTAAACCGGGACAAACCGACGGATACCTCGTCCTGCTGGAATAAGAACCGTGTCGGTGTAGCAGGACATCGAAATGAGATGGTGAATGGAGGAAATAAGGAGTATCAATCACCCACAGTTAAGTAACCCTTCTAGTTATAGCAGACTGATACTGGCCAGTTAGGTATGTTGTAATTGGATAGGTTATGAGTGATCCAGCTACATCAAGTGACCACCAGAGAACATCTGGTAAGTGGTGGGATTATGTACAAATGTTTTTCCTTGATGGATGTATCCATGTGTATCCTACCCCCCCCCCCCTTCATTCAGCTAAACTAATATAATCTATACAGTCCACAATTAATTAGTAGCGCCGTGCTTGAGGGTGCTACCCAATTTATACTGGTCTCGGATAGATGTGGACAAGATTGTGAGGGTCGAGGGGCCACCTGTAGTGACCAGAGGTGGTTAAGTTTTCTCACATGTCTACACGGGGTGACTACGGTAAACAATATGGTTGTCTCCCAATGAGATTACTTGTATGTATATAATGTTGAGGTACATACAGATAAGCACCCTATAAAATTTTCCACAAGATAGGGGTTGGGAGGAGATGGAAGGTAGAGTAGTGGGCAGGGGAGGGATTGTGGAAGTAAGGATAGGGGACAGAGGAAGGGGAGTTGGGTATGGTAGTGAGAGGGTTGGAGGTAATGGCAGTGGGGGGTAGGGATGAGGGCAGGGGAGGGGGTAATGGTAGGGGGGCAGGATAAGATAATCCCCTTTTAAAGCTTTCCCCAAGAGTTTTATCAGCAGGGGGAGGGGGGAGTGGAGATAGCAGAGGGGTGCATCTCCCCTTCCCCAATAACGGTAAACCCGCAATGGTTAATTCCTGGTACTAAAGTCTCTCATCTCTCTCACACACACAGCAGGGCCAGGAGCTGAGTCTCGACCCCTGCAACCACAATTAGGTGAGTACACACATTTTTAAGAAAGGAGACAGAAACGAGGCAATAAACTACAGACCAGCGTCTCTGATGTGTATAGTATGCAAAGTCATGGAGAAGATTATCAATTCAGGTGAAATTGCTGACCTAGAAAATGTACAGAGAACCTTCATGGTGTGCATAACGGAGATAAAACACCTCAATTACTGGGAGCGCTTGAAGTTCCTGAACCTGTATTCCCTGGAACGCAGGCGGGAGAGATACATGATTAACTACACCTGGAAAATCCTAGAGGGGCTAGAACCAAACTTACACACGAAAATCACTCACAATGAAAGCAAAAGACTCGGCAGATGATGCAACATCCCCCCAATGAAAAGCAGGGGTGTCACTAGCAAGTTAAGAGACAATACAATAAGTGTCAGGGGCCCGAGACTGTTCAACTGCCTCCCAGCATACATAAAGGGGGATTACAAATAGAACCCTGGGTGTCTTCAAGCAGGCATTGGACAAGTACCTAAAGTCGGCACCTAACCAGCCGGGCTGTTTCTCGTATGCTGGATTGCATGTAGCCAGCAGTAACAGCCTGGTTGATCAGGCCCTAATCCATCATGAGGCCTGGTCACAGACTGGGCCGTGGGGGCGTTGACTATATGGAAAATTTTCTAGGGGTGATTACCTGTATGTACCTCAACATTACATGCATACAAGTAAACTCATTGGGAGACAACCATATTGTTTACCGTAGTCACCCCGTGTAGACATGTGAGAAAACTTAACCACCCCTGGTCACGGCAAGTGGTTCCTTCGACCTCACAATCTTATCCATATCTATCCGAGACCAGTATGGATTGGATAGCACCCACAAGTACGGTGCTACTAATTAATTGTGGACTGTATGGATTATATTAGTTTAACTGAATGAAGGGGGGGGGGGTAGGTTACACATGGATATATCCATCAAGGAAAAACACTTGTACATAATCTCACCACTTACCAGATATTCTCTGGTGGTCACTTGATGTAGCTGGATCACTCATAACCTATCCAATTACAACATACCTAACTGGCCAGTATCAGTCTGCTATAACTAGAAAGGTTACTTAACTGTGGGTGATTGATACTCCTTATTTCCTCCATTCACCATCTCATTTCGATGTCCTGCTACACCGACACGGTTCTTATTCCAGCAGGACGAGGTATCCGTCGGTTTGTCCCGGTTTAGAAGTCGTGATTCCATAAAGCTTCACTATCCTCGGTACGAGAACCACGCGTTCACTTGGAGCAGGGCGATCTATTTCACATCCCGCATTCTCTTCACTTAATGTTATTATCACTGATTACATTACCATTCACAAGACGATTTAACGTCTCATAATTATTATACACATTAGAGGTCACTCCATTAAGATCTGAGGCCGATGAGTGGGGATTAACACATGGGTATTTCCCCTGGACACACACCATGGCCGCGCACCAGTCACACCCGGTCGAACCATTATTCACTAATTTTACCACCTTTTTACGGTGGTCCCGTAAATCACGTTCCCTCACTCTTCACCAGGAACAGTTACGACACTTCCTATTATGAAATGAGGCCTATATTAATCCTTAGGCAGCCGTGAATGCCAATTTCCTGGTTCCATGCTTTCCCAGCCTCCTCACTACATTCAAAACACTCCCGCCTCCCCGATGGCCCGAGTCGACCTATACCCCCGCACATCCGCGCATGCGCCAAGGGAACTCTTGGTTCTATCCTATTGTCAAATACATTTTTGACTCATATCAACACATTAAACACCTATTAGGCACTATAGCTTCGGAAAATCAAAAATTTTCCACACTGCGGCCGGGCGGAGGTCGTTGCTAGACGACTTACATAATGTGGAGTACAATTTTCCCATCTTCACTGGCCACCTGGCTTGGGAACTCCAACATTGGTATTTACATAATCACCCATTAATTCTTTCCACCTGTTAACTCCTCAGGTAGGGCTCCATCCAAAGCACACTCAAGCCTCCATGCTTCTGGTATTAACAATTTCCCTCTTATTGTAAGGTGTGACACTAAGTCTATGCTCTCGGGGTTAATTTATTGGGCATACTGGAATTATGAGACTTTAACAATAACAAGTCTCTCTCAGTATCCCAAGTCAGCCCCAGCACATTACTGCATATAGGCACTTCAACTCCATGGCCATCCATATTTATTGATCCCTCAAAATGGACTAATTACTGTTCCATTCTCTCAGGGGCATAAGCCTATGCTCCCTGGATTAATTTATTGGGCATACTGGAATTATGAGACTTTAACAATAACAAGTCTCTCTCAGTATCCCAAGTCAGTCCCAGCACCTTACTGCATTATTTCATTAACCCCTTCACATATCCTCATTAGTTCCTCTTCAGTTGACGTCACACCCGGAAATTGTCCACATAAGATTATTTACCCAATTACTTCGCTCAGTGGACCACCTGTGCACTTAAGGTGTGCATTTATCGTCGCCTGAAGTAAGAACAATTTATTATTTACTGTTTATTAATTATATCATTATAAGCAGTCAAGAATTTTGGTGTCTTGCTCAGTTCGCAGAGCTGGGCCCTGTCCATATGCCATCCTATAATTAGTAGATAATTCTGGACAGTTCAGCTTCCACGGAAGTCGCACCCAGTAATGTCCAGATTCACATTTAACATCCTTCAGGTATTGTTCCTGAGTAAAGGAATCATTTGGACTTTCCTCATTTATATTAATCCCTATGCTGTCCAACTCCCACAAATTAGACTGGTTCAACATCATTCTCGATAGAAGAATACTTGTACTGGGTTGACCTTTTATGAGCAAGACACCATGACTGTATTCACTACTTCCTCTAGTCATTATTACTAGGCGGTAGTTTGCCATATATTACATGGCCCGTACCAGTGTTGAGAAGAGTGACGCCGTATGCTTTTGGATTTATGCCCTTTATCCTGAATTACATCCAATACTTCTACTTCTCCTTCTCCTTCTCCTTCTCCTTCTCCTCCTCCTTCTCCTCCTTCTCCTTCTCCTCCTTCTCCTCCTCCTTGTCTTGTGTGCGAGTGTGTGGCTTATAATTGTTTTGAGTCAGAAGTCGGCAGCTGTCAAAGTGACATATTGTCTCATTACTCACACCCCCTACCTCCTGTCAAAACAATGGGGTCGGACGCTGCTTCCCCTCCTCCATTCTATCTAATTATCTTTCTCCCTCATTCTATATCTTTCAATCTGTCTCTCTTTCTATCTGTCTGCCTATCTCTGTCTCACAGGTACACATAAATACAAGTATACATAGTGTAAATTACCTAGGATAATCCAAGAAATCCAGACAAAGTGCTATACTCTGCTTGAAGATGTGAGTAAACGTGATGACACAGTCTTGTGGCTCTCTCTGAGACAGAGAGCTAGATGGACAGACAGGGAGCTTGACAGACAGACAAATAGACAGACAGAAATGTTTGTGTACCAGCAAAAACAAAGGGAGGGCGATGGTCATGTAATATTACCCTCCTTTACGCTCATCAAAGTCAGCTCTTATCAGATGTTATCTCCCCTTATCTTGTCACTGTCATGGGGTGGACTTTTTTTTTTCTTGCTTCAAGGGAACAATATTATTACATCTTCTTCTTCCTCCTCCTCCTCTTCTCCTTCTCCTCCTCCTCCTCCTCCTCCTCTTCCTTCCCTCCTCCTCCTCCTCCTCTTCCTTCCCTCCTCCTCCTCCTCCTCTTCCTCCCCTCCTCCCCCTCCTCCACCTCCATTGCTTTTGGTCTCAAACTCCTCCAAATCATGAAATTGATCTTCACTGACACTTCCATCTGTGTTAGAGCATCACTTGGGAAGAGAAGAGTCCCAGATTTGCTAGGGAATCACATATTTCTTACCGCTAGACATGCTGAAAAAGGACAACTGAAATGGCATTCCCACAATGCACCACTGGCTCCCCGATTTTTTTTATATGGTGCACACTGACCATCGAGACCCATTCTCTCACATGTGGGCCTACCAGCTTTCTCCTGCTTGATTTGAAGCTGCTAGAATTTATGCGTATAAATACGTCAGAAACATTGGCTCGTAAGACGTATTTATAAGTCGGAAACAGTCAAAGGGTTAACTATGATTATTACCACTGGGATTATTTTTCCCTTTTGAGACTTGACAGATACTTCAGAGTCATTATGTCATTAGAACTGTTTGGCTGACTGGTCTGCAATTGAACAATTAATTCCTGCCAACCTAGCCTGATTTCATCCAGACCGTACTCTGGAGGTTTTGGCAAACCCACCCTTTGCATTAATAGGTTGATCAACTGCCTGGCTTACACCCTTTAATTTATTCAAAGCCTTACTTTTACAAGACAGGTTTTCTTCCAATTCGTAATGTTGATTAATTAAAATATTCATTTCCATTCCATCTGGTCACAGACCGGGCCGTGGGGGCATTGACCCCCGGAACTCTCTCCAGGTAAACTCCAGGTAAACAATTCTCCAACAGATCTCTTTCACAGTCTTTAAACCACAATTTGTACCAATCAAGTCTACTCTCTAAAGCATCTAAATATAAGTTTAATTCATTAGGGTTCACGGTTCTTTGATTCATTAAATCAAATGCCTTCGTCACATGGCCTTTAATAGCCTGTAATGATGCTTTCATTACTCTAAAATCCACGGACTTGTCAGCCACATTAACTCCATCAGATCCAGTCATGGTTAGAGGATTATTAATCACTGATTATACAACTTAAGTAGGAGCCTTATAGGAGTAATTCTTGCACTTTACTCTTGTATAAATCCTAGCCACACATGTGTTAGCAATTAACCCTTTGAGGGTTTTGGTCATACTAGTACGTCTTACGCGTAGGGGTTTTTGACGTACTAGTACTCATAAATTCTAGCGGCCTCAAATCTAGTGGGAGAAAGCTGGTAGGCCTTCATATGAAAGAATGGGTCTATGTGGTCAGTGTGCACAGTCTAAAAAAAATCCTGCAGCACACAGTGCATAATGAGAAAAAAAAAACTTTGACCATTTTTTTTTAATAAATCAGCGACTTTGCAGTGTATTTTCGTATGATATTTATTGTTGTATTCTAGTTTTCTTGGGCTCATTTTATAGAATGGAAGACATATTACAGAAATTGAGATGATTTTGATTGGTTTCACAATGAAAGGTGCCTTGAAATTGAGCTAAAAGTAGCAGAAATGTTCAATTTTTACCAAACTTCAAAAGTAAACAAATCGTGCCAAGCGTGCAATACACGTCAACTGGTGAGTCTAATATTCTTTCACAAGTGCACCAATAATATTTATACCATTTTTTACACTAATGCAGTAGTCTGCATAACAGTAAATCTTATATTTTTTGTGAAAATAAAAATTCAAAGTGGAAAGCAAAAGAATATAAGAGGGGCCTTGAGACGTGACTAATGACTAGAGGAAATGTCATTTTAGTGCCAGGAATGTCTTTCTTGTTTATTCTGGACCCTATTCGGAAATTGGCATCTTTTGAAATTTGTGTGAAATTGGCAAAATTGCTAAATTCTGACCACTGTACTGGATAGATGAATTTTATAAATGGGTGGTTTCTTGCACCCATTCGATAGAAAAAATGGAGTTCTAGCGAAATATTCATGTTTTTTGTCGACTAGTACAGTGAAATTGGCCGAAAATGGGGCTCAAAGTGGGCAAAAACGCCGATGCGTTAACATCGCCGAGACCGCTAACTTTGCGAGAGCATAATTCCGTAAGTTTTCTATCAAACTTCAAACTTTTGGTGTCTTTATGATCGGGAAAAGATTCTCTATCTTTTCATAAGAGAAAATAATTTTTTTTTTTTTTAAATTTGGCCGACCCTGAGAACGAGTTTCGGAGAGGGCCTGTCGACCCTCAAAGGGTTAATTGGGCTAATTATCATCCACCACACGATCGATTAAACTTGTGTACCCTATACCCACTTCCTTCAATCAGTCACTTAATTATTAAGTAATTAATTCAATTAATTTTTTCACTGATTGCATCCGGTTCAGGAAGGACCAGCGGGCAGATGTGGAAAATTTTATAGGGTGATTACCTTTATGTACCTCAACATTATATACATACAAGTCATCTCATTGGGAGACAACCATATTGTTTACCGTAGTCACCCCGTGTAGACATGTGAGAAAACTTAACCACCCCTGGTCACGGCAGGTGGTCCCTTCGACCTCACAATCTTATCCACATCTATCCGAGACCAGTATGGATTGGATAGCACCCACAAGTACGGTGCTACTAATTAATTGAGGACTGTGTAGATGATATTAGTGTAACTGAATGAAGGGGGGGGGTAGGTCACACATGGATATATCCATCAAGGAAAACACTTGTACATAATCTCTCCACTTACCAGATATTCTCTGGTGGTCACTTGATGTAGCTGGATCACTCATAACCTATCCAATTACAACATACCTAACTGGCCAGTATCAGTCTGTTATAACTAGGAGGGTTACTTAACTGTGGGTGATTGATACTCCTTATTTCCTCCATTCACCATCTCATTTCGATGTCCTGCTACACCGACACGGTTCTCATTCCAGCAGGACGAGGTATCCGTTGGTCTGTCCCGGTTTAGAAGTCATGACTCAATGAACTTCACTATCCTCGATACGAGAATCACGCGTTTACTCGGAGCAGGGCGATCTATTTCACAACCCCGCATTCTCTTAACTTAATGTTATTAGCACTGATTACATTACCATTCACAAGACGATTTAACGTCTCATAATTATTATACACATTAGAGGTCACTCCATTAAGATCTGAGGCTGATGAGTGAGGATTAACTCACGGGTATTTCCCCTGGACACACACCATGGCCGCGCACCAGTCACACCCGGTCGAATCATTATTCACTAATTTTACCACCTTATTACGGTGGTCCCGTGAATCACGTTCCCTCTCCACCAGGAACAGTTACGACACTTCCTATTATGAAAGGAGGCCTATATTAATCCTTAGGCCGCCGTGAATGCCAATTTCCTGGTTCCATGCTTTCCCAGCCTCCTCACTACATTCAAAACACTCCCGCCTCCCTGTGCCCCAGTTCAACCTATACCCCCACACATCCGCGCATGCGCAAAGGGAACTCTTGGTTCTATCCTATTGTCAAATACATTTTTGACTCATATCGACACATTAAACACCTATTAGGCGCTATAGCTTCGGAAAATCAAAAAATTTTCCACAGGGGGGATGTTGCATCGTCTGCCAAGTCTTTTGCTTTCGTAGTGAGTGATTTTCGTGTGCAAGTTCGATACTAGTCCCTCTAGGATTTTCCAGGTGTATATAATCATGTATCTCTCCAGCCTGCGTTCCAGGGAATACAGGTTTAAGAACCTCAAGCACTCCCAGTAATTGAGGTGTTTTATCTCCGTTATGCATGCCGTGAAGGTTCTCTGTACATTTTCTAGGTCAGCAATTTCACCTGCCTTGAAAGGTGCTGTTAGTGTGCAGCAATATTCCAGCCTAGATAGAACAAGTGGCCTGAAAAGTGTCATGGGCTTGGCCTCCCTAGTTTTGAAGGTTCTCATTATCCATCCTGTCATTTTTCTAGCAGATGCAATTGATACAATGTTATGGTCCTTGAACGTGAGATCCTCCAACATAATCACTCCCAGGTCTTTGACGTTGGTGTTTCGCTCTATTTTGTGGCCAGAATTTGTAGACTAATCTAATTTACATTATTCCTTATGGCTGAAACTTGGGGTACCACTGTATTAACATGAGTGATCACGGACTGTCCAAAATCTTATCAGAAGCTGTCAGAAACACTGCTGAGACAAGTTTAGAAGTCTTCAAGAAGGAACTGGATAATATCTCCACTAACTGCCAGATCAACCAATCTATGATGGATATGTGTTCCAGCACACCACCAGCAGCAATAGCCTGGTTGTTCAGGCAAGAACCATATAAACCTGGCCCATGGCTGGGACTTGAGAGTAGCAGAACTGCCAAATTTTATCTACTTCTTAACAGTTATAAAGTATCAAGTAGGTCTCCAAATATCCAGACTCCAGATTTTCTAAAACAGTTAATGAAATTGTTTAGGTCTAATTGTTAGATATTTGGAGCTCTAACCTTAATGTACAGTGGTCCCTCAATAATCGTCCATAATCCGTTCCTGGAAGTGGGACTATTATCGAAATGGACGATTTTCGAATCAATTTTCCCCATAAGAAATAATGTAAATCCAATTAATTCGTTCCAGACACCCAGAAGTATCAACAACAATTTTTTTTTACCTAAAAGATAGATTTACATGCACAAAAGAATGAACATTCAACATGACAGTTACCTTTATTGAAGGCTGTTGTTGATGAATGGAAGACAGGGAGGAGGAGAGAGGGAAGAGAGGTTATTTGGAAGGGGAATCCCCCTCCATGAGGACTCTAGGGCACTAATAAAATGTATAAATGAACATTGGTAATTGAGGTAGTTGATGAGTGGAACTGTCTGCCTAGTACGTTGATCGAAGCTAAAACACTGGGTAGTTTCAAATTTAGGTTGGATAAATACACGAGTGAGAGGGGTTGGATTTGAGTCGGACTTGCACCTGAGCTTAATGCTTGGGTAGCATTTGTTCTGTTAGTGGGTTGGATTTGTGAAGGACTGGCCTAGTATGGGCCAACAGGCTTATTGCAGTGTTCCTCATTTCCAATGTTCTAAAAGCTATGGCTTGGGTAGTTTCAAATTTAGGTTGGATAAATACACGAGTGAAAGGGGTTGGATTTGAGTCGGACTTGCACCTGAGTTTATTGCTTGGGTAGCATTTGTTCTGTTAGTGGGTTGGATTTGTGAAGGACCGGCCTAGTATGGGCCAGCAGGCCTGTTCCAGTGTTCCTACTTTCTTAAGTTCTTATTTAACATCACACTTACCAGTAGGGTGATCGAGGCTAGGACCTTGGGTAGCTTCAAGAAGAGATTGGACAAATATACAAGTTGGAGGAACTGAGTTTGATTTGTGTCATTGGGTACGGGAGTAAATTCTTGGGTAGCTTTGGGTGGAGGTCATTTTGATAAGGACCTGCCTTGTATGGGCCAGTAGACCTGCAGTGTTCTTCCATTGTTACATTCTTATTGGCTATTTGTTTGTGTGAGGGAGGGATGGCAAGTTTATTGTTGGAGAATATGACACTAATATCAACTCTATGGCTTATTTATCTATCACAATTCAGCTAATATGACATAATAAACAATATTAATAACATAGAAACATGGAATATACTGTAGAATGAATAAAATAAGTCATTACGAATGTCACGAGAGGTGTTGTGTTGTGTTGTTGTTGGGTATATAAGGGCCACTGAGTGTAAGCCGTCCATAATTGTGGTGAGGTGGCGGTAGTTTTTGTAGCCCTACATAACTCCAACAACATTGGAGGAGTTGGTAGAATCACTGAATCACTAAAGAAGGAACCCTCTACCACCATCACTACCACCAAAGAAAGCTTCTAGTGCCTGCCCTTTGGTAAAGAATGTGAGAAACACATAATTTATGAAAAAGTTTGTAGAAAAATACAAAGATGGTGGTGGTAGAGTGGAACAGTTGTGATAGTGTATGATGAACATAAGAACATAAATAAATGGGATTAAATCTGGAGTATCTGAGAGAGTTAGAGCAAAGGAAGGGGTAGCAGTAATGTTGAATGATCAGTTATGGAAGGAGAAAAGAGAATATGAATGTGTAAATTCAAGAATTATGTGGATTAAAGTAAAGGTTGGATGCGAGAAGTGGGTCATAATAAGCGTGTATGCACCTGGAGAAGAGAGGAATGCAGAGGAGAGAGAGAAATTTTGGGAGATGTTAAGTGAATGTATAGGAGCCTTTGAACCAAGTGAGAGAGTAATTGTGGTAGGGGACCCGAATGCTAAAGTAGGAGAAACTTTTAGAGAGGGTGTGGTAGGTAAGTTTGGGGTACCAGGTGTAAATGATAATGGGAGCCCTTTGATTGAACTTTGTATAGAAAGGGGTTTAGTTATAGGTAATACATATTTTAAGAAAAAGAGGATAAATAAGTATACAAGATATGATGTAGGGCAAAATGACAGTAGTTTGTTGGATTATGTATTGGTAGATAAAAGACTGTTGAGTAGACTTCAGGATGTACATGTTTATAGAGGGGCCACAGATATATCAGATCACTTTCTAGTTGTAGCTACACTGAGAGTAAAAGGTAGATGGGATACAAGGAGAATAGAAGCATCAGGGAAGAGAGAGGTGAAGGTTTATAAACTAAAAGAGGAGGCAGTTAGGGTAAGATATAAACAGCTATTGGAGGATAGATGGGCTAATGAGAGCATAGGCAATGGGGTCGAGGAGGTATGGGGTAGGTTTAAAAATGTAGTGTTAGAGTGTTCAGCAGAAGTTTGTGGTTACAGGAAAGTGGGTGCGGGAGGGAAGAGGAGCGATTGGTGGAATGATGATGTGAAGAGAGTAGTAAGGGAGAAAAAGTTAGCTTATGAGAAGTTTTTACAAAGTAGAAGTGATGCAAGGAGGGAAGAGTATATGGAGAAAAAGAGAGAGGTTAAGAGAGTGGTGAAGCAGTGTAAAAAGAGAGCAAATGAGAGAGTGGGTGAGATGTTATCAACAAATTTTGTTGAAAATAAGAAAAAGTTTTGGAGTGAGATTAACAAGTTAAGAAAGCCTAGAGAACAAATGGATTTGTCAGTTAAAAATAGGAGAGGAGAGTTATTAAATGGAGAGTTAGAGGTATTGGGAAGATGGAGGGAATATTTTGAGGAATTGTTAAATGTTGATGAAGATAGGGAAGCTGTGATTTCGTGTATAGGGCAAGGAGGAACAACATCTTGTAGGAGTGAGGAAGAGCCAGTTGTGAGTGTGGGGGAAGTTCGTGAGGCAGTAGGTAAAATGAAAGGGGGTAAGGCAGCCGGGATTGATGGGATAAAGATAGAAATGTTAAAAGCAGGTGGGGATGTTTAACCCTTTGAGGGTTTTGGTCGTACTAGTACGTCTTACGCGTAGGGGTTTTTGTCGTACTAGTACGCATAAATTCTAGCGGCCTCAAATCTCGCAGGAAAAGGCTGATAAGCCTAGATGTGAGAGAATGGGTCTGTGTGGTGGGTGTGCGCAGTAGGAAAAAAATCTGGGACCCAGTGGTGCATTGTGGGAATGCCATCATAGTACACAATTTCCACCGTGCCCTGCGGTAAGAAGTTCCTCACTCCTCGGCGAATTGGGACACTTTTGTTCCCCAGTGACAGTTCTAATACAGATGGAAGTGACAGTGAAGATGAGTTTCAAGGTTCTGGTGAGGTTTTGACCGAAACTAATGACCATAATATGGGTAATAGTGAGGAAAACCCAGACAACCCACAGCCTTCCACCTCTGGTGCTGGGCCGTCGTTCACGTTCAGTTGTACCAGAATCAAAGAGGAAACTCCTATTTTCCAAAATCCCAGACTCAGATGTGAGCATTGGTGATGATAATGATAGTGATTATGAACTACAAGCTCTTCAAACTTGTTCCAAGAATGGAGGAGGAGGAGGAGGCAGAGGAGGAGGAGGCAGAGGAGGAGGAGGCAAGAGGAGGAGGAGGCAAGAGGAGGAGGAAGAAGAGGAGGAGGCAGAGGAGGAGGAGGCAAGAGGAGGAGGAGGAGGGAGGAGGAGGAAGGAGGAGGAGGAGGAGGAGGAGGAGGAGGAGGAGGAAGAGGAGGAGGAGGAGGAGGAGGAAGAAGAGGAGGAGGAGGAGCAAGAAGAGGAGGAGGAGGAGGAGGAAGAAGAATACGTAATGATAACAATAATACATAATAATAATACGTAATGATAACAATAATACATAATAATAATAATACATAATAATAATAATACATAATAATAATTTATTATTTATTATCACACCGGCCGATTCCCACCAAGGCAGGGTGGCCCGAAAAAGAAAAACTTTCACCATCATTCACTCCATCACTGTCTTGCCAGAAGGGTGCTTTACACTACAGTTTTTAAACTGCAACATTAACACCCCTCCTTCAGAGTGCAGGCACTGTACTTCCCATCTCCAGGACTCAAGTCCGGCCTGCCGGTTTCCCTGAATCCCTTCATAAATGTTACTTTGCTCACACTCCAACAGCACGTCAAGTATTAAAAACCATTTGTCTCCATTCACTCCTATCAAACACGCTCACGCATGCCTGCTGGAAGTCCAAGCCCCTCGCACACAAAACCTCCTTTACCCCCTCCCTCCAACCCTTCCTAGGCCGACCCCTACCCCGCCTTCCTTCCACTACAGACTGATACACTCTTGAAGTCATTCTGTTTCGCTCCATTCTCTCTACATGTCCGAACCACCTCAACAACCCTTCCTCAGCCCTCTGGACAACAGTTTTGGTAATCCCGCACCTCCTCCTAACTTCCAAACTACGAATTCTCTGCATTATATTCACACCACACATTGCCCTCAGACATGACATCTCCACTGCCTCCAGCCTTCTCCTCGCTGCAACATTCATCACCCACGCTTCACACCCATATAAGAGCGTTGGTAAAACTATACTCTCATACATTCCCCTCTTTGCCTCCAAGGACAAAGTTCTTTGTCTCCACAGACTCCTAAGTGCACCACTCACTCTTTTTCCCTCATCAATTCTATGATTCACCTCATCTTTCATAGACCCATCCGCTGACACGTCCACTCCCAAATATCTGAATACGTTCACCTCCTCCATACTCTCTCCCTCCAATCTGATATTCAATCTTTCATCACCTAATCTTTTTGTTATCCTCATAACCTTACTCTTTCCTGTATTCACCTTTAATTTTCTTCTTTTGCACACCCTACCAAATTCATCCACCAATCTCTGCAACTTCTCTTCAGAATCTCCCAAGAGCACAGTGTCATCAGCAAAGAGCAGCTGTGACAACTCCCACTTTGTGTGTGATTCTTTATCTTTTAACTCCACGCCTCTTGCCAAGACCCTCGCATTTACTTCTCTTACAACCCCATCTATAAATATATTAAACAACCACGGTGACATCACACATCCTTGTCTAAGGCCTACTTTTACTGGGAAAAAATTTCCCTCTTTCCTACATACTCTAACTTGAGCCTCACTATCCTCGTAAAAACTCTTCACTGCTTTCAGTAACCTACCTCCTACACCATACACTTGCAACATCTGCCACATTGCCCCCCTATCCACCCTGTCATACGCCTTTTCCAAATCCATAAATGCCACAAAGACCTCTTTAGCCTTATCTAAATACTGTTCACTTATATGTTTCACTGTAAACACCTGGTCCACACACCCCCTACCTTTCCTAAAGCCTCCTTGTTCATCTGCTATCCTATTCTCCGTCTTACTCTTAATTCTTTCAATTATAACTCTACCATACACTTTACCAGGTACACTCAACAGACTTATCCCCCTATAATTTTTGCACTCTCTTTTATCCCCTTTGCCTTTATACAAAGGAACTATGCATGCTCTCTGCCAATCCCTAGGTACCTTACCCTCTTCCATA
The DNA here is from genome assembly GCF_038502225.1 of Cherax quadricarinatus. Lineage (NCBI taxonomy): Eukaryota > Metazoa > Arthropoda > Malacostraca > Decapoda > Parastacidae > Cherax > Cherax quadricarinatus. The sequence continues at coordinate 33,227 of NW_027196001.1, read as the reverse complement.
CATTTATTAAATAATTGCACCAACCACTCCAAAACTATATCCCCACCTGCTTTTAACATTTCTATCTTTATCCCATCAATCCCGGCTGCCTTACCCCCTTTCATTTTACCTACTGCCTCACGAACTTCCCCCACACTCACAACTGGCTCTTCCTCACTCCTACAAGATGTTATTCCTCCTTGCCCTATACACGAAATCACAGCTTCCCTATCTTCATCAACATTTAACAATTCCTCAAAATATTCCCTCCATCTTCCCAATACCTCTAACTCTCCATTTAATAACTCTCCTCTCCTATTTTTAACTGACAAATCCATTTGTTCTCTAGGCTTTCTTAACTTGTTAATCTCACTCCAAAACTTTTTCTTATTTTCAACAAAATTTGTTGATAACATCTCACCCACTCTCTCATTTGCTCTCTTTTTACATTGCTTCACCACTCTCTTAACTTCTCTCTTTTTCTCCATATACTCTTCCCTCCTTGCATCACTTCTACTTTGTAAAAACTTCTCATATGCTAACTTTTTCTCCCTTACTACTCTCTTTACATCATCATTCCACCAATCGCTCCTCTTCCCTCCTGCACCCACTTTCCTGTAACCACAAACTTCTGCTGAACACTCTAACACTACATTTTTAAACCTACCCCATACCTCTTCGACCCCATTGCCTATGCTCTCATTAGCCCATCTATCCTCCAATAGCTGTTTATATCTTACCCTAACTGCCTCCTCTTTTAGTTTATAAACCTTCACCTCTCTCTTCCCTGATGCTTCTATTCTCCTTGTATCCCATCTACCTTTTACTCTCAGTGTAGCTACAACTAGAAAGTGATCTGATATATCTGTGGCCCCTCTATAAACATGTACATCCTGAAGTCTACTCAACAGTCTTTTATCTACCAATACATAATCCAACAAACTACTGTCATTTCGCCCTACATCATATCGTGTATACTTATTTATCCTCTTTTTCTTAAAATATGTATTACCTATAACTAAACCCCTTTCTATACAAAGTTCAATCAAAGGGCTCCCATTATCATTTACACCTGGCACCCCAAACTTACCTACCACACCCTCTCTAAAAGTTTCTCCTACTTTAGCATTCAAGTCCCCTACCACAATTACTCTCTCACTTGGTTCAAAGGCTCCTATACATTCACTTAACATCTCCCAAAATCTCTCTCTCTCCTCTGCATTCCTCTCTTCTCCAGGTGCATACACGCTTATTATGACCCACTTCTCGCATCCAACCTTTACTTTAATCCACATAATTCTTGAATTTACACATTCATATTCTCTTTTCTCCTTCCATAACTGATCATTTAACATTACTGCTACCCCTTCCTTTGCTCTAACTCTCTCAGATACTCCAGATTTAATCCCATTTATTTCCCCCCACTGAAACTCTCCTACCCCCTTCAGCTTTGTTTCGCTTAGGGCCAGGACATCCAACTTCTTTTCATTCATAACATCAGCAATCATCTGTTTCTTGTCATCCGCACTACATCCACGCACATTTAAGCAACCCAGTTTTATAAAGTTTTTCTTCTTCTCTTTTTTAGTAATTGTATACAGGAGAAGGGGTTACTAGCCCATTGCTCCCGGCATTTTAGTCGCCTCATACGACACGCATGGCTTACGGAGGAAAGATTCTTTTCCACTTCCCCATGGACAATAGAAGAAATAAAAAAGAACAAGAGCTATTTAGAAAAAGGAGAAAAACCTAGATGTATGTATATATATATATGCATGTGCGTGTCTGTGAAGTGTGACCAAAGTGTAAGTAGGAGTAGCAAGATATCCCTGTTATCTTAGCGTGTTTATGAGACAGAAAAAGAAACCAGCAATCCTACCATCATGCAAAACAGTTACAGGTTTTTGTTTCACAGTCATCTGGCAGGACGGTAGTACTTCCCTGGGTGGTTGCTGTCTACCAACCTACTACCTATAGATTATTATTATTATTATTAAATATAATAAACAGATACACTATTAGGGGGATTATGCAAGTGTCCATTAAATGAGAATGTTAAAAATTGACAAAAATACTCTACTATACACCTAGTATAGTACCATACACACAATTTGCAGATACATATACAAAAAGTTCAGTTTTAACCCTTTCAGGGTCAGCAGGCCCTCTCCTAAACTTGTTCTCAGGGTCGGAAATTTTTCGAAAAAAAAATGAAATGATAGAGAATCTTTTCCCATCATAATGACACCAAAAATATGAAATTTGATGGAAAACTTATGGAATTATGCTCTCGCGAAGTTAGCGGTCTCGACGATGTTTGCACATCGGTGATTTCGCCCACTTTGAGCCCTATTTTCGGCCAATTCCAATGTACCAGTTGACAAAACTCATAACTGTTTCACTAGAATTCCATTTTATCTATAGAATGAGTACAAGAAACCACCCATTTACTGATTTCAACTGTCCAATAAAGTGGTCAGAAATTGGCAATTTTGCCAATTTCACACAAATTTCAAAAGATGCCAGTTTCCAAATAGGGTGCAGAATAAACAAGACAGACATTCCTGGCACTAAAATAACATTTCCTCTCTTCATTAGTCATGTCCCCAGACCTGTTAAATTTCTTTTGCTTTCCATTTTGAATTTTTATTCTCACAAAAAATAGAAGATTTACTGTTATGCAGACTACTGCATTAGTGTAGAAATGGTATAAATAATATCAGCGCACTTGTGAAAGAATATTAGACTCACCAGTTGACGTGTATTGGACGCATGGCATGATTTGTTTACTTTTGAACTTTGGCAAAAATCGTACATTTCTGCTACTTTGAGCTCAATTTCAAGGTACTTTTCTTTGTGAAACCAATCAAAATTATCTCAATTTCCATAATATGCCTTCCATTCTATAAAATGAGACCAGGAAAACTAGAATACAACCATAAATATCATACAAAAGTACACCGCTGTTTTAAACCAAAAACAGTGAGTTTTTTTTTCTCATTATGCACTGTGTGCTGCAGGATTTTTTTTATACTGCGCACACTGACCACATAGACCCATTCTTTCATATGTAGGCCTATCAGCTTTCTCCCACTAGATGTGAAGGCGCTAGATTTTATGAGTACTATGAGGATAACAAAAAGATTAGGTGATGAAAGATTGGATATCAGATTGGAGGGAGAGAGTATGGAGGAGGTGAATGTATTCAGATATTTGGGAGTGGACGTGTCAGCGGATGGGTCTATGAAAGATGAGGTGAATCATAGAATTGATGAGGGGAAAAGGGTGAGTGGTGCACTTAGGAGTCTGTGGAGACAAAGAACTTTGTCCTTGGAGGCAAAGAGGGGAATGTATGAGAGTATAGTTTTACCAACGCTCTTATATGGGTGTGAAGCATGGGTGATGAATGTTGCAGCGAGGAGAAGGCTGGAGGCAGTGGAGATGTCATGTCTGAGGGCAATGTGTGGTGTGAATATAATGCAGAGAATTCGTAGTTTGGAAGTTAGGAGGAGGTGCGGGATTACCAAAACTGTTGTCCAGAGGGCTGAGGAAGGGTTGTTGAGGTGGTTCGGACATGTAGAGAGAATGGAGCGAAACAGAATAACTTCAAGAGTGTATCAGTCTGATTAGCGAGTTACCGGACCATTTGCGAGCCAATATTTTGATGAAAAAACAGGACTATTTCCGAAATGGACGATTTTCAGGCCGGACGATTATTGAGGGACCACTGTATATATACGTGTGTGTGTGTGTGTTCCTTTGGCTCACCACTGAAAGTTCCAGGTTTGATCCTAGGATGATTGGATCCTAACTAGTCATAAGTTTGCCTGTGATACTCCAATATACCTGGAGTTTACCTGGAGAGAGTTCCGGGGGTCAACGCCCCCGCGGCACGGTCTGTGACCAGGCCTCCTGGTGGATCAGAGCCTGATCAACCAGGCTGTTGCTGCTGGCTGCACGCAAACCAACGTACGAGTCACAGCCCGGCTGGTCAGGAACCGACTTTAGGTGCTTGTCCAGTGCCAGCTTGATAAACTATGTATTGTGCCAAAACAAAAGCATTCATATTGCTAAACTCACAAACCAGTATTTAGTCACTTAGTATTTAGTCAACTTCATAATTTGTAATAGTTTGGGGTTAACCCTTTGAGGGTCGACAGGCCCTCTCCGAAACTCATTCTCAGGGTCGGCCAAATTTCAAAAAAAAAAAAAAATTATTTTTTCTTATGAAAAAATAGAGTTTTTTTTTCTAAACATTATAGGATAAACAAAAAAAATTTACCATCAATACTTACGGAGATATGGATGCATGAAGTTTGCAGAAAATGAGCCGCGTATGGCAACAGCGGCGACTGCCGCTCACCCGGTAAACTTTGATTTACTTGTATTTGAAGGTTTGTTGTTTTTTTCACTATTTTATTTTTTCACATAACTTATGTGGCCTATGAGACCAAAGTAAGGTGCAATGTACATATATACACTCGTTGTATACAACACAATAAGCACACAAACATAATTATCAATATATTGTTTACAAAACTTGTTTACAAAAACAAACAATACAAAACATTGTTTATTATTATTGTTCTATAATATATATACCAATATACAGTCACTGAACATATTCCTATTAGTTCTGCAGCTTGTGGAACTCTGAAACATGGTGTCATACACAATGGTGTTTTATCTTTCTCCCTCATTCTATCTCTTTCAATCTGTCTCTCTCTTTCTATCTGTTTGTCTATCTCTGTCTCACAGGTACACATAAATACAAGTATACATAGTATAAATTACCTAGGATAACCCAAGAAATCCAGACAAAGTGCTATACTCTGCTTGAAGATGTGAGTAAAAGTGATGACACAGTCTTGTGGCTCTCTGAGACAGAGAGCTAGACGGATAGACAGATAGACAGGGAGCTTGACAGACAGACAAATAGACAGACAGAAATGTTAGTGTACCAGTACCAGTGTACTAGTGTTCCACCCTCCTCCTCCTCTTCTTCCTCTTCCTCCTCTTCCCCCTACTCTTCCTCCTCTTCCCCCTACTCTTCCTCATACTCTTCCTCTTCCTCCTCTTCCTCTTCCTCCTACTCTTCCTCTTCCTCCTCCTCCTCTTCCTCCTCCTCCTCTTCTTCCTCTTCCTCCTACTCTTCCTTCTCCTCCTCCTCTTCTTCCTCTTCCTCCTCTTCCCCCTAATCTTCCTCCTACTATTCCTCTTCCTCCTCCTCTTATTCCTCTTCCTCCTACTCTTCCTCTTCCTCCTCCTCCTCTTCCTCCTCCTCCTCTTCTTCCTCTTCCCCCTACTCTTCCTCCTCCTCCTCGTCCATAGTGTAAATTACAAGGAGTCGGCAGCTGTCAAAGTGACATATTGGCTCATTACTCTTTCCCCCTCCGGCCTGTCAAAACAATGGGGTCGGATGCTGCTTCCCCTCCTCCATTCTATCTAATTATCTTTCTCCCTCATTCTATCTGTCTGTCTATCTCTGTCTCACAGGTACACATAAATACAAGTATACATAGTATAAATTACCTAGGATAACCCAAGAAACCCAGACAAAGTGCTATACTCTGCTTGAAGATGTGAGTAAAAGTGATGACGCAGTCTTGTGGCTCTCTGAGACAGAGAGCTAGATGGATAGACAGGGAGCTTGACAGACAGGCAAATAGACAGACAGAAATGTTAGTATACCAGCAAAAACAAAGGGAGGGCGATGTTCATCTCATCTTTTGGCATCAGCTCTACCCTCATTTACCCTCATCAAACGTCAGCACTTATCAGATGTTATCTCCCCTTATCTTGTTACTGTCATGGGTGAACATTTATTATTACATATTATTATTATTACCTATTATTATTATGTATTATTATTATTATGTATTATTATTATTATGTATTATTATTATTATGTATTATTATTATGTATTATTGTTATCATTACGTATTCTTCTTCTTCCTCCTCCTCCTCCTCCTCCTCCTCTTCCTCCTCCTCCTCCTCCTCTTCTTCCTCCTCCTCCTCCTCCTCTTCTTCTTCCTCCTCCTCCTCCTCCTCCTCCTCCTCTTGCCTCCTCCTCCTCTTGCCTCCTCCTCCTCTGTCTCCTCCTCCTCCTCCTCCTCCTCCATTCTTGGAACAAGTTTGAAGAGCTTGTAGTTCATAATCACTATCATTATCATCACCAATGCTCACATCTGAGTCTGGGATTTTGGAAAATAGGAGTTTCCTCTTTGTTTCTGGTACAACTGAACGACGGCCCAGCACCAGAGGTGGAAGGCTGTGGGTTGTCTGGGTTTTCCTCACTATTACCCATATTATGGTCATTAGTTTCGGTCAAAACCTCACCAGAACCTTGAAACTCATCTTCACTGTCACTTCCATCTGTATTAGAACTGTCACTGGGGAACAAAAGTGTCCCAATTCGCGGAGGAGTGAGGAACTTCTTACCGCAGGGCATGGTGGAAATTGTGTACTATGATGGCATTCCCACAATGCACCACTGGGTCCCAGATTTTTTTCCTACTGCGCACACCCACCACACAGACCCATTCTCTCACATCTAGGCTTATCAGCCTTTTCCTGTGAGATTTGAGGCCGCTAGAATTTATGCGTACTAGTACGTCAAAAACCCCTACGCGTAAGACGTACTAGTACGACCAAAACCCTCAAAGGTTAAGAATTAATCTAAGTTTGCCCGAAATGCCTAGCCATGCTAGGTGTTCTAGTGGCCTCCCTCTGTAATTAGTATTTTATTACATGTAAACCACACAATAACCAAAATCTGTAAACCCCACATTTTAATCCTTATAGAGAATAAACTTGATTGATTGATTGACTAGGCATGTTTTTGCACGTTGCCCTTGCTCACTTTGTATTAACCCTTTGACTGTCGCAACCCCAAATCCTGAGGTGTCTCCTGGTGTCGCAAAATTAAAAAAAAAATTATTTTTTCTCGTGAAATGATTGAGAATCTTTTTCCAATTGTAATGACACCAAAAGAATGAAATTTGATGGAAAATTGACGGAATTACACTCTTGCAAAGTTAGTGACCTCGGTGATATTTACGAATCGGCGATTTCGCCCACTTTGAGCCCTATTTTCGGCTAATTCCATTGTACCAGTCGACTAATCTCATAGCTATTTCTTTAGAACTCCATTTTTTCTATCGATTGGGTACAAGAAACTGCCCATTTACTGACCACACACACCCATTCTCTCACATGTGGGCTTAACAGCTTTCTCCTGCTTGATTTGAAGCCACTAGAATTTATGAGTCTATATACGTCAAAAACGGTGGCTAAATAGGTACCTAGATGTTTACTGTTGTGATTGGTATCCTGAGGGAGCAGGTTTAAGGGTATTAGTATACCTTAGAGAGGACTGGGCATTGAAATGAGCTGAAATAAGATAACAGCTCTTAGCATGTAAAATTCAACAGTATAAAAAAATTCTTTACCTGTTAACCATGCATATTGTTTTACCCTTTCGGTGTCCATGCTGTTGTTCTACAGCTTTGAAGCCAGTTTCCATATCATATGAAAGAATGAGTCTGTGTGGTAAGTGTGCACCATATAAAAAATCCCGCAGCAACCACTGCAAAATGAGAAAAAACTGTGACTGTGTTTTTGGTTCAGAACAGTTACTTTGCAATGTATTTTTGTATGCTTTTTTATGACTGTATTCACAGTTTCTTGATCTTCTTTGATTGAATGGAAGATAGATATAAGCTGATAAGGTCAAGATCACAACATACTACAGCGCGGAGCCCCACACAGACCCCAACTTATGCCTAGATAACAGATTAACTTATGCGGTGGCACTCGATGTATGCACTATAGGAGTCAGGAATCGCGGGAAGAAATAAAAGCCATAAATGAAATCGAAAGAAACCCAAAGTATTTCTTCTCCTATGCCAAATCAAAGTCGAGAACAACGTCCAGTATTGGGCCCCTACTTAAACAAGATGGGTCCTACACAGATGACAGCAAGGAAATGAGTGAGCTACTCAAGTCCCAATATGACTCAGTTTTTAGCAAGCCGCTAACCAGACTGAGAGTCGAAGATCAAAATGAATTTTTTATGAGAGAGCCACAGAATTTGGTTAACACAAGCCTATCCGATGTTATCCTGACGCCAAATGACTTCGAACAGGCGATAAATGACATGCCCATGCACTCTGCCCCAGGGCCAGACTCATGGAACTCCGTGTTCATCAAGAACTGCAAGAAGCCCCTATCACGAGCCTTTACCATCCTATGGAGAGGGAGCATGGACACGGGGGTCGTCCCACAGTTACTAAAAACAACAGACATAGCCCCACTCCACAAAGGGGGCAGTAAAGCAACAGCAAAGAACTACAGACCGATAGCACTAACATCCCATATCATAAAAATCTTTGAAAGGGTCCTAAGAAGCAAGATCACCACCCATCTAGAAACCCATCAGTTACACAACCCAGGGCAACATGGGTTTAGAACAGGTCGCTCCTGTCTGTCTCAACTATTGGATCACTACGACAAGGTCCTAGATGCACTAGAAGACAAAAAGAATGCAGATGTAATATATACAGACTTTGCAAAAGCCTTCGACAAGTGTGACCATGGCGTAATAGCGCACAAAATGCGTGCTAAAGGAATAACAGGAAAAGTCGGTCGATGGATCTATAATTTCCTCACTAACAGAACACAGAGAGTAGTAGTCAACAGAGTAAAGTCCGAGGCAGCTACGGTGAAAAGCTCTGTTCCACAAGGCACAGTACTCGCTCCCATCTTGTTCCTCATCCTCATATCTGACATAGACAAGGATGTCAGCCACAGCACCGTGTCTTCCTTTGCAGATGACACCCGAATCTGCATGACAGTGTCTTCCATTGCAGACACTGCAAGGCTCCAGGCGGACATCAACCAAATCTTTCAGTGGGCTGCAGAAAACAATATGAAGTTCAACGATGAGAAATTTCAATTACTCAGATATGGTAAACACGAGGAAATTAAATCTTCATCAGAGTACAAAACAAATTCTGGCCACAAAATAGAGCGAAACACCAACGTCAAAGACCTGGGAGTGATCATGTCGGAGGATCTCACCTTCAAGGACCATAACATTGTATCAATCGCATCTGCTAGAAAAATGACAGGATGGATAATGAGAACCTTCAAAACTAGGGAGGCCAAGCCCATGATGACACTCTTCAGGTCACTTGTTCTATCTAGGCTGGAATATTGCTGCACACTAACAGCACCTTTCAAGGCAGGTGAAATTGCTGACCTAGAAAATGTACAGAGAACCTTCACGGCGCGCATAACGGAGATAAAACACCTCAATTACTGGGAGCGCTTGAGGTTCCTAAACCTGTATTCCCTGGAACGCAGGCGGGAGAGATACATGATTATATACACCTGGAAAATCCTAGAGGGACTAGTACCGAACTTGCACACGAAAATCACTCACTACGAAAGCAAAAGACTTGGCAGACGATGCAACATCCCCCCAATGAAAAGCAGGGGTGTCACTAGCACGTTAAGAGACCATACAATAAGTGTCAGGGGCCCGAGACTGTTCAACTGCCTCCCAGCATACATAAGGGGGATTACCAACAGACCCCTGGCAGTCTTCAAGCTGGCACTGGACAAGCACCTAAAGTCGGTTCCTGACCAGCCGGGCTGTGGCTCGTACGTTGGTTTGCGTGCAGCCAGCAGTAACAGCCTGGTTGATCAGGCTCTGATCCACCAGGAGGCCTGGTCACAGACCGGGCCGCGGGGGCGTTGACCCCCGGAACTCTCTCCAGGTAAACTCCAGGTAACAAAAACAAACAATACAAAACATTGTTTATTATTATTGTTCTATAATATATATACCAATATACAGTCACTGAACATATTCCTATTAGTTCTGCAGCTTGTGGAACTCTGAAACATGGTGTCATACACAATGGTGTTTTATCTTTCTCCCTCATTCTATCTCTTTCAATCTGTCTCTCTCTTTCTATCTGTCTGTCTATCTCTGTCTCACAGGTACACATAAATACAAGTATACATAGTATAAATTACCTAGGATAACCCAAGAAATCCAGACAAAGTGCTATACTCTGCTTGAAGATGTGAGTAAAAGTGATGACACAGTCTTGTGGCTCTCTGAGACAGAGAGCTAGACGGATAGACAGATAGACAGGGAGCTTGACAGACAGACAAATAGACAGACAGAAATGTTAGTGTACCAGCAGAAACAAAGGGAGGGCGATGTTCATCTAATCTTTTATTATCAGTTCCACCTCTTCTTCCTCTTCTCCTCTTCCCCCTACTCTTCCTCCCTCCTCCTCCTCTTCTTCCTCTTCCTCCTACTACTCTTCCTCTTCTTCTCTTCCTCTTCCTCCTCCTCCTCCTCTTCTCCTCCTCTTCTTCCTCTTCCTCTTCTCCTACTCTTCCTCTTCTCTTCCTCTTTCCTCCTCTTCCTCCTCCTCTTCCTCCTCCTCCTCTTCCTCTTCCTCCTCCTCCTCTTCTTCTCCCTCCTACTCTTCCTCCTCTCTTCCTCTTCCCTCTTCTTCCTCCTCTTCCTCCTCTTCCCCCTAATCTTCCTCCTACTCTTCCTCCTCCTCCTCTTCCTCTTCTCCTCCTCCTCTCTCCTCTTCCTCCTCCTCCTCTTCTTCCTCCTCCTCCTCTTCTTCCTCTTCCTCCTACTCTTCCTCCTCCTCTCCTCTTCTTCCTCTTCTCCTCTTCCTAATCTTCCTCCTAATCTTCCTCCTACTATTCCTCTTCCTCCTCCTCTTCCTCTTATTCTTCTTCCTCCTACTCTTCCTCTTCCTCCTCCTTTCTTCCTCTTCCCCCTACTCTTCCTCTTCCTCCTTCTCCTTCTCCTCCTCCTCCATAGTGTAAATTACCAGGAGTCGGCAGCTGTCAAAGTGACATATTGTCTCATTACTCACTCCCCCTCCCGCCTGTCAAAACAATGGGGTCGGATGCTGCTTCCCCTCCTCCATTCTATCTAATTATCTTTCTCCCTCATTCTATCTCTTTCTATCTGTCTGTCTATCTCTGTCTCACAGGTACACATAAATACAAGTATACATAGTATAAATTACCTAGGATAACCCAAGAAATCCAGACAAAGTGCTATACTCTGCTTGAAGATGTGAGTAAAAGTGATGACGCAGTCTTGTGGCTCTCTGAGACAGAGAGCTAGACGGATAGACAGATAGACAGGGAGCTTGACAGACAGGCAAATAGACAGACAGAAATGTTAGTATACCAGCAAAAACAAAGGGAGGGCGATGTTCATCTAATCTTTTGGTATCAGCTCCACCCTCATTTACCCTCATCAAACGTCAGCACTTATCAGATGTTATCTCCCCTTATCTTGTTACTGTCATGGGTGAACATTTATTATTACATATTATTATTATTATTACGTATTATTATTATTATTATTATTATGTATTATTATTATTATTATTATTATGTATTATTATTATGTATTATTATTATTATTATTCTTCTTACGTATTCCTCCTTCTCCTCTTCTTCCTCCTCCTCCTCCTCCTCCTCTCCTCCTCCTCCTCATTCTCCTCCTCGTCCTCCTCCTCCTCCTCCTCCTCGTCCTCCTCCTCCTCCTCCTCCTCTTCCTCCTCCTCCTCCTCCTCTGCCTCCTCCTCCTCCTCCATTCTTGGAACAAGTTTGAAGAGCTTGTAGTTCATAATCACTATCACTATCATCACCAATGCTCACATCTGAGTCTGGGATTTGGGAAAATAGGAGTTTCCTCTTTGATTCTGGTACAACTGAACGTGAACAAGACGGCCCAGCACCAGAGGTGGAAGGCTGTGGGTTGTCTGGGTTTTCCTCACTATTACCCATATTATGGTCATTAGTTTCGGTCAAAACCTCACCAGAACCTTGAAACTCATCTTCACTGTCACTTCCATCTGTATTAGAACTGTCACTGGGGAACAAAAGTGTCCCAATTCGCCGAGGAGTGAGGAACTTCTTACCGCCAGGCACGGTGGACATTGTGTACTATGATGGCATTCCCACAATGCACCACTGGGTCCCAGATTTTTTTCCTACTGCGCACACCCACCACACAGACCCATTCTCTCACATCTAGGCTTATCAGCCTTTTCCTGCGAGATTTGACAGCGCTAGAATTTATGCGTACTAGTACGTCAAAAACCCCTGCGCGTAAGACGTACTAGTACGGCCGAAACCCTCAAAGGGTTAATCCAGCCCCTCTTATACTATGCTTGCTTTTCATTTTGAATTTTTATTCACACAAAGAATAGAAGATTTACTGTTATGTAGAGTACTGCATAATTGTAATAATTGTATAAATAATGTCAGTGCATTCCTAAATGCATATTAGACTGGCCAGTTGGATGCATATTGGACAAGTGTACTCAGGAATATTGGCAAAAATTGAATATTTCCATTACTTTGAGCTCAATTTCAAGCAACTTTCAGTCCTGAAACTAATCAAAATTGTCTCTGTTTGTGTAATATATTTTCCATTCTATCAAATGAGACCAGGAAACTGAAAATACAGCCATAAAAACTATATGAAAATGCGACCTTGTTTTAGGTTTAAAACAGTAACTGTTTTAAACCTAAAACATGGTTGCAGTTTTTTTTATATGGTGTGCACTTACTGCATAGACCCACTCTTTCATATCTAGGTCGAAATTTACTTCTCACAGCTTTTCTGAGTGAGCTGAGCTCATGGTGTCATACTGTGGGACCAACACTGGCTTCAAAGCCGTGATACTTTGGGACCAACACTGAAAGGGTTAAAATGAAAAAGAAGCAAATTTTGATTTTTTTTTTTTTGTTTTTTAATATTCTTTGATATAACCCACCATGGGGTTGAGATAGGTTGCAGTTTTTGAACTGAAGTATTGGCATGCCTTTGACAGGACAGTGATGGAGTGAGTGACGGTGAAAGTGTTTCTTTCTTTTTTGAGTCACTTTACCTAGGTGGGAAATGGCCGATGTGTTAAAAAAAAAATGACACTCTACAGATGTTGAAAAGGAATATGTATATCTGCCTATGCTGAAATTGTTATACACACTTATCTGCACATCATAAACTGCTTGGGGAACATTTCTTATAGAGGTACAAGACCAATTTACCAGCAGTGAGTCATCTGGCACCTCTTTTAGTGCTGACAAAAATATGAGATTACTTTTTTTCCACAGATGGCATTGTATATAGTCCATGCTCACTTTACCCTAGTAGTGATATACTCCTCAATTTTGAAAGTGGTAGTACCTAACAGTAATAAATATACCTATTAATAATGTTTAATTTCTTTCATTCCTAGAGAGCTCATCGTATAGCCAAAATTATCGTTAGCGAATTAATTTTCCCCATAAGAAATAATGGAAATCAAATTAATCCGTTCCTGACACCCCAAAGTATGAAAAAAAAAAATTTTACCACATGAAATATTAATTTTAATACACAAAAAGAAGAAGAAGACAATGTACAAATTACATGACACTTACCTTTATTGAAGATCTGGTGATGATTGATGGGATGGGAGGAGGGGAGAGTGTGGAAGTTAATGTTTAGAAGGGGAATCCCCTTCCATTAGGACTTGAGGTAGCACGTCCTTTTCTGGGGTTACTTCCCTTCTTCTTTTAATGCCACTAGGACCAGCTTGAGAGTCAATGGACCTCTGTCGCACAACATATCTGTTCATAGAGGCCTGTACCTCCCGTTCCTTTATGACTTTTCTAAAGTAGTTCACAACATTCAGTGTAATAGTCACCAACACGGCTTGCAATAGCTGTGCCAGGGTGATTTTCATCAAAAAAAGGTTTGCACTTTACACCTTAACCCTTTCAGGGTCCAAGGCCAAAATCTGAAGTCACGCACCAGTGTCCAAGAAATTTTGAAAAAAAAAAAAATTATTTTTTCTTACAGAATTAAAGAGCATATTTTTGTGAAGGTAATAAAACAAAAAAAAATAGAATCTGATCAGTACTTACCGAGATACAGTGCCAAGAAGTTTGTAGAAAATGATGTGGTGGCGGCAACATCGACGAATTCCACATACGCGTATTATATTATTTTGTTGTTTTAGTTGTTTTTTCTTTTCTTTTCCAATTTTTTTCTATTCCTACTAACATTTGGGGCCTGAGAGACCAATACTGTATATAATTGTATATATATAAACTCACTGTATTGAACACAATAACCGCACTAAAGTTATTATCATATTATTGTTTACCACTGTTGTTTATTACAATAAACATGCACAAATATTGTATAATACTAATGTTCTATCATATATTTACATATTTACAATCACTGGACATGGTTTTAGAACTGCTGGAGCTTGTGGAACTCCTTGAAACAAGGCACCATGCACAGAGGCACCTTACATTCCTCACACATAAACCGAGTGTCTTTGCGTCTTTGTTGCCGTCGTTTTGTTTGTGCACAGACAATGCATCTCTTCTGAGCAAATTTCTTTTGAGTTGAAGGAAGCTGTATTATGAAATGATCACCTTCTCTCCTCAAACGCTTGGGTATATTGTGATGAATTCGAGGACCATGTTGTATTGCAGGTGTTGTTACCTGGTACTTCATTATGAGTTGTCTGACAACAGACAAACAAAATTCACCATACGGTGGTCTGTTACCAGTCTTTATTTGGTACATATTATATGCATTCAGCATTGAAATGTCCATGAGATGGAAGAAAAGTTTCATGTACCACTTGTAACTCTTACGAACACAGTCAACAAAACCAATCTGCATGTCACACTTGTCAACCAAGCGCATGTTTTGTGTATAATCAATCACTGTCACTGGTTTTCGAATACGTTCATTAGTCACTCGATCAACTTTGCCACTGTCTTGCATTTCATTACGGTGAATGGTTGTCAACAATGTGACATCTCGTTTGTCATGCCACCGTAATGCCATGATGTCATTGGCAGTAAACACCTGCACGTCATCACCACGAACACCTGCGTTGAGCCTGGGCATATGTTTACGATTAGAACGCACTGTGCCACACACATCTGTCTTGTTCACTCGCATGAAATCACTGAGTAATGGGCTTGTGTACCAGTTATCGGTATATAATGTATGGCCCTTACCAAGATAAGGTGCCATCATGTTTCTCACTACGTCACCTGAGATACCCAATAACATCTTGGTATCTTTCAATGTTTTACTACCCGTGTATACAACAATATCCAACACCAGGCCACTGTCACAATCACAGAGTACAAACAATTTTATACCAAAGCGGTTCCTCTTGCTCGGTATATACTGCTTGAATGACAGTCTACCTTTGAACAAAATCAAAGACTCGTCAATTACAAGATTCTTGAATGGATAAAAGTATATCCTGAACTTTTGTTTGAGATACATGAAAACATTTCTAATCTTGTATAACCTGTCACTTCTGTCAGGCCTGGTTTTGTCAGAGAAGTGCAACATACGTAACAGTAAGATAAACCTGTTCACTGGTATTATTTCACTGAAGGATGGGGTACAAATTAGCCGATCTGTGGACCAGTATGCTTTTATATTATGCTTATAGACGTGAGGCATAAGCATTATTGTTGCAAAAAGCAAATACATTTCTGCAACAGTCGTCTCTTTCCACCTGTGTAGTCTTGACTGTGGTGATAAGATCGTATTTGCCATGGTGTACTGAAAATACTTATTACTTTCCCTGACAATAATTTCCATCAATGGCTGGTCAAAGAATAATTCAAAGAATTCCAGTTCATTGGCCGTGGTTCCAAGGGGACAGGTAGGTAGAATTCCACTTTGAGAGTCATCAAAGTGGTGAGGGCTGGGAACAAAATTGGGATTTTGCTGCCAATCCCAGATACGGTTTGCTGGTGGATACTGGACATCATAGGCTGGTTGTACGGGTGGTTGTGGCGGGCTGGTGGCTGACGCTCCGCTTTGTCCTTGAACTGACGAGTCAGCAGCGTGGGTCCCCGCGTGGCACAGCGAGTCACGCATGGCGGTGCCACTACCACCACCAGCCCCACTAACACCATCCACTGATGCCTGTGGCCCATCCATGCCAAGTGTAGCCACATCATCCTCACTATCACTACCTAAAACGGGTGTAGGGCCACGGGATGTACTCCGGGATGTACTCCGGGATGTACTCCGTCCCCTGGGCACAGCATAGGGTACACTACCCGAGCGCATGCGGCGGCGAACATACCGACGCTTCACTGGTGAATATGTTTCCTCACTATCACTACTCGAATGATCGTCGAGCGCAATAAAATCACAATCCACGTCAGAATCATCGTCATTACTGAAGTCAGAGGCCAGGCCACGGGAAAATATTAGTTTTCTCTTACGTTTAGGAACACCCGACCGTGAGTCACGAGTGCCCACACCAGAGGTAGAAGGTCGAGGATCGTCGGGGTTTTCTGCACTATTATCGATATCCTGGTCATTATTTTCGGTCACTAACTTATCAAAGCCGTAGAATTCGTCTTCATTTCCACTTCCATCAGTGTCAGAACTATCAGACAGGAAGAGGAGAGTCCCAATTTTCCGGGGAGTGAGAGCTGACTTGCGACGAGGCATGGTGAACAAGGGTGACTGAGCCGGCGTTCCCACAATGCTATGCAGGCGCCTAGATTTTTTGTTTATGGCGCACACCCACGGCGCAGACCCATTCTCTCATATGTAGGCCTATGAGCGCTTTTGCGCTAAATTTGACGGCGCTAGAATTTTGGCGTAGATCTACGGTTTGGATACTCACCGAAAAGCCGTAGATCTACGGGACGGACCCTGAAAGGGTTAATCTTCGAAGTAGGCAACTTCCTCAATTTCTCTATCCCCTCCTCCAAAGCAGTTTCCTCAGGTGTGGCCTCTTGCTGTTGAAGATGATCTTGCAGCTCATCAGTGGTTAGTTCTTCATTGTCCTCCTCCACCAACTTTTCCACATCCTCCCCACTAACCTCCAACCCCAAGGACTTCCACTGGCTCAGGGTTAGCCTCAAACCCTTCAAAATCCCTTTTGTCTACACATTCTGGCCAAAGTTTCTTCCAAGCAGAGTTCAAGATCCTCTTAGTCACTCCCTCCCAAGCCTTGAGGATGCTAAAGTGATCTCTCCAAAACTCTCTTAGAGTCAGTTGAGTGTCTGAGGTCACTACAAAGCACCTTTCAAACATAGCTTTTGTGTAGAGTTTTTTGAAGTTTGAAATGATCTGCTGGTCCATGGGCTGCAGGAGAGGAGTGGTATTAGGAGGCAAAAACTTCACCTTAATGAAGCTCATGTCCCCAGAAAGTCGCTCTGCCAAGTCTGTAGGATGACCAGGGGCATTGTCTAATACCAGGAAGCACTTAAGGTCTAATTTATTTTCAATTAGGTAATTTTTCACAGTGGGGGCAAATGCATGGTGTAACCAGTCATAGAAAAAGTCCCTAGTGACCCATGCCTTACTGTTTGCCCTCCACAGCACACACAAATTAGGCTTGAGGACATTGTTTTTCCTGAACACTCTGGGAGTTTCAGAGTGATACACCAATAAAGGCTTCACTTTGCAATCACCACTAGCATTGGCACACATCAACAGAGTAAGCCTGTCTTTCATAGGCTTGTGTCCTAGGAGTGCCTTTTCCTTCTGAGTAATGTAGGTCCTGCTTGGCATTTTCTTCCAAAACAGGCCTGTTTTGTCGCAATTAAACACTTGTTCAGGTTCCAAGTCTTCACTGTCTATGTACTCCTTGAATTCCTGCACATATTTTTCAGCCGCTTTGTGGTCCGAACTGGCAGCCTCACCATGCCTTATCACACTATGTATGCCACTACGATTCTTAAATCTCTCAAACCAACCTTTGCTGGCCTTAAATTCACTCACATCATCACTAGTTGCAGGCATTTTTCTAATTAAATCGTCATGCAACTTCCTAGCCTTTTCACATATGATCGCTTGAGAGATGCTATCTCCTGCTATCTGTTTTTCGTTTATCCACACCAATAACAGTCTCTCAACATCTTCTATCACTTGCGATCTCTGTTTCGAAAACAAAGTTGCACCTTTGGCAAGAACAGCTTCCTTGATTGCCGTTTTCTTGGCCACAATAGTAGCGATGGTTGATTGGGGTTTTGTGTACAACCTGGCCAGCTCGGAGACACACACTCCACTTTCATACTTAGCAATGATCTCTTTCTTCATATCCATAGACAAATAACCCGCACATAGAAGAGAGGAGCTTACGACGACGTTTCGGTCCGACTTGGACCATTTACAAAGTCACACTAACCAGAAGTGGAGCAGGACGGGTATATATAGGCAGGAAGAGGTAGTGGTGGTAGTAGTAGTAGTAGTAGTAGTAGTAGTAGTAGTAGTAGTAGTAGTAGTAGTAGTAGTAGTAGTAGTAGTAGTAGTAGTGGTAGTAGTAGTAGTAGTAGTGGTAGTAGTAGTGGTAGTAGTGGGAAACTAAGGAGGAGCCGCCAGTCAAATATAAAGAAAGGGGAGCACTGCAAGGGAGCTAGGTGCCCACAGAGGGAGAGCAAGTGCACAGAGGTGGGGGGAAGGGGAAGTGAAATAAATAATGAAGGAACAGAAACACGAGACAGAAGAAAGACAACCCAGAGGAGAAAAAGGAAAGAGGAAAGGGGAAGAGGGAGAAGAAGAAAAAATGAGGAATCAGGTTAAGTCACGGGTGTTCTGAAGTTTGGAGCATTTTACAATGTAGTGGGAGAGGAAGGCATCTACAGAGACGAAGCCAGGACTAAGATTCATACAAGGAAAGTTGTGTATTAGAGAGGATTCAACTAGACGGCGACTGTTAAAGTTGGAAGTAGGGAAGACAGTTTTAGCAGAAGACCAGTCAATAGGATGGCTGTGATCTCTGACGTGACAGAAAAGAGCATTGTTAGTGTCGGCAAGCCTAACACTATTTTTGTGCTCCCTAAGTCTGTCAGAAAGAGATCGACCAGTTTCTCCAAAGTATTGAAGAGGACAGGAGGAGCAAGAAATAGAGTAGACACCAGGAACATCTGTAGAGGGAGGAGAGGTATGAACGAGATTAGTGCGAAGAGTGTTAGTCTGGCGGAAAGTAAGCTTGATGTCTAAGGGACGGAGAGAATTGTTGAGATTAGAAAGACCGGAAATGTAGGGAAGGCAGAGGACAGAAGAGTTCCCAGGAGTAGAGAGTTTGGGAGAGAAGAAATTACGTTTAGCACGTGAGAGGGCAGAGTCTATGAAATGGGAAGGGTAGCCAAGACGGGAAAACGAATTATGAAGAGTGGAAATTTCTGCTGGAAGGAACTGAGGATCACAGATGCGGAGGGCACGGAGAAAGAGGGAGATAAGAACACTTTTCTTGACAGGGGAAGCATGATAGGAAAAGTAGTGAATGTACATGCCACTGTGCATAGGTTTTCGGTAAACGGAAAAGGAAAAACCTGTATCTGAGCGGTGGACATGGACATCAAGGAAAGGAAGCAAGGAATTAGATTCCCATTCAGCTTTAAACTTAATGGAAGGGGCAAGATTATTAAGAGCTTCAAGAAAAGGTTGGAAGAGACTGGAGTCATGAGGCCACAGAGCAAAGATGTCATCCACATAGCGGGACCCAACGTCAAGACTAAGCATCTTACAGGTCGGGAGAGAGTGAACCCATTCAGTGAAGTCTTGAGAGTGACGGAGGTGGGCAGGAGAAAAGGTACCAAGAAAGGGAGTGAGGGTTTTGACCAACCAAGAAGCAAGAGAATAAGAGACAGAACCTCTAGAGGATATGACAGGACAAAGAGGAATATCAGGTTTATGAGTTTTGGGAAGGCCGTCTAGTTGAATCCTCTCTAATACACAACTTTCCTTGTATGACTCTTAGTCCTGGCTTCATCTCTGTAGATGCCTTCCTCTCCCACTACATTGTAAAATGCTCCAAACTTAACATAAGAACATAAGAAAGGAGGAACACTGCAGCAGGCCTGTTGGCCCATACTAGGCAGGTCCTTTACAATTCATCCCACTAACAAACATTTGACCAACCCAATTTTCAATGCTACCCAAGAAATAAGCTCTGATGTGCAAGTCCCACTCAAATCCAACCCATCCCACTCATGTATTTATCCAACCTAAATTTGAAACTACCCAAAGTCCTAGCCTCAATAACCCAACTAGGTAGACTGTTCCACTCATCAACTACCCTATTTCCAAACCAATACTTTCCTATGTCCTTTCTAAATCTAAACTTATCTAATTTAAATCCATTACTGCGGGTTCTCTCTTGGAGAGATATCCTCAAGACCTTGTTAATATCCCCTTTATTAATACCTATCTTCCACTTATACACTTCGATCAGGTCTCCCCTCATTCTTCGTCTAACAAGTGAATGTAACTTAAGAGTCTTCAATCTTTCTTCATAAGGAAGATTTCTAATGCTATGTATTAATTTAGTCATCCTACGCTGAATGTTTTCTAACGAATTTATGTCCATTCTGTAATATGGAGACCAGAATTGAGCTGCATAATCTAGGTGAGGCCTTACTAATGATGTATAAAGCTGCAGTATGACCTCTGGACTTCTGTTGCTTACACTTCTTGATATAAATCCCAGTAATCTATTTGCCTTATTACGTACGCTTAGGCATTGCTGTCTTGGTTTAAGGTTGCTGCTTACCATAACCCCCAAGTCCTTTTCGCAATCTGTATGGTTAAGTTCTACATTATTTAACTTATAAGTGCTAGGGTTATGGACACTCCCGAGCTTCAGAACCTTGCATTTATCTACATTGAACTGCATCTGCCACTTTTCTGACCAAGAGTAGAGTTTGTCTAAATCCTCCTGAAGTTCCCTAACATCTACGTTTGAATCAATTATCCTACCTATCTTCGTGTCATCGGCGAATTTGCTCATATCACTAGTAATTCCTTCATCAAGATCATTGATATATATTATAAACAACAACGGGCCCAAGACTGATCCCTGTGGAACGCCACTTGTTACTGATCCCCACTCGGATTTAACCCCATTTATGGACACTCTTTGCTTCCTGTCTGTGAGCCATGATTCGATCCACGAGAGCACCCTTCCCCCAATGCCATGAGCTGCTACTTTCTTCAACAGTCTTTGGTGCGGAACTCTATCAAATGCCTTACTAAAATCTAAGTAAATAATATCAAATTCTTTATCGTGGTCAACAGCCTCAAAAGCTTTACTGAAGAAAGTTAATAAATTAGTTAGACAAGACCGGCCTCTTGTGAATCCATGCTGAGTATCATTAATCAAGCTATGCTTATCGAGATGGCTTCTTATAATCTCAGCTATAATTGACTCTAGTAATTTGCCTACAATTGAGGTCAGGCTTATTGGGCGGTAATTTGACGGTAACGACTTGTCCCCTGTTTTAAAAATAGGAATTACATTAGCCATCTTCCACATATCAGACACTACACCTGTTTGAAGAGATAAATTAAAAATATTAGTTAATGGTTCACAGACTTCCATTTTGCATTCCTTTAGAACCCTTGAAAAAACCTCATCAGGACCCGGTGACTTATTTTGCTTCAGTCTGTCTATCTGCTTCACAACCATTTCACTAGTGACTGTGATGTTACATAATTTATCTTCTTCTGATCCACTATAAAAATTAATTACCGGAATATTATTAGTGTCTTCCTGTGTAAAAACCGAGAGAAAATAATTATTTAAAATCGAGCACATTTCATTCTCTTTGTCAGTAAGATGCCCATAGTTATTTTTAAGGGGACCTATCTTATCTCTGACTTTTGTTCTATAGACCTGGAAAAAACTTTTTGGGTTAGTTTTAGAATCCCTAGCAACTTTAATTTCATAGTCCCTTTTAGCTTTTCTTATCCCCTTTTTAATGTCCCTCTTAATGTCAATATACTGATTCATAAGATGACCCTCGCCTCTTTTGATACGCCTATAAATTCCTTTCTTATGCCCTAGTAGATATTTCAGCCTATTATTCATCCATTTTGGGTCATTTCTATTTGATCTAATTTCCTTATAAGGGATAAACGTTCTTTGAGCAGCATGTATTGTGTTCAGAAAACTGTCATATTGATAGCTCTCTTCGTTACCCCAGTCAACAGATGATAAGTGTTCTCTAAGCCCATCGTAATCTGCTAAGCGAAAATCTGGGACTGTTACTGAGTTATCCCTACTATCATACTTCCATTCAATTCTACATGTAATTGATTTGTGGTCGCTAGCACCCAGTTCCTCTGAAACTTCTAAATTATTAACAAGGGATTCATTGTTTGCCAGAACTAAGTCAAGCAGGTTATTACCCCTTGTAGGTTCTGTCACAAACTGCTTCAAAAAACAATCCTGAACTACTTCTAAGAAATCGTATGATTCTAAATTCCCAGTCAAGAAATTCCAATCAATATGACTAAAGTTAAAGTCTCCTAGAATTACTACATTATCGTGCCTTGTGGCCCTAACAATTTCCTCCCATAGTAGTCTCCCCTGGTCCCTATCTAAATTTGGGGGACGGTATATCACACCTAAAATTAATTTTTCATGCCCCTCTGAAAATTCTATCCAAACAGACTCTGTATGTGTTACTTCAGACTTAATACCCGTTTTTATGCAACAGTTCAAGCGATCTCGGACATACAATGCCACCCCACCCCCCTTCCCGATACTTCTATCTACTTGGAACAATTTAAAACCCTGAATGTGACATTCTGCAGGCATGTCCCGACTTTTTGAATTAAACCACGTCTCAGTAATGGCAAATACATCTATGTTACCTGCACTAGCAACTAGTCTCAACTCGTCCATCTTATTCCTAGCACTGCGACTATTTGTGTAATAAATATTTAATGACCCTCCTCTCTCTTTACCCTTCCTGCTCCTTTCTGTTATTCCACTAAACCTATTACTGTCATTGTCAATTAGTGCCACTGGCTTTCCAATATCCTCCTCATTTTGCCTATTACTAGTTCTCCTAGTACTCATGTTACTACCCTGCGACTTCACAGTTTTCCCGCCAAAACCCATACCACTAACTATTCCTAGTTTAAAGACCTAACAGCTCCCTCCACTGCGTTGGCCAGTGCTCCCACCCCACACCTAGACAAGTGAACCCCATCCCTGGCATACATGTCATTTCTGCCATAGAAGAGGTCCCAGTTGTCAATGAATGTTACCGCATTTTCCTTACAGTATTTGTCCAGCCAGCAATTGACACCAATTGCTCTGGACAACCATTCATTTCCAACTCCTCTCCTTGGCAAAATGCCACATATGACAGGTTTCCCACCCTTCTTCCTAATTATCTCTATTGCTGACCTATACCTGCTAATCAGGTCCTCACTCCTATGTCTGCCAACATCGTTGCCTCCAGCACTGAGACAGATAATAGGATTGCTCCCATTACCTCTCATGATGTCATCCAGACGGCTAACAATATCCTTCATCCCAGCCCCAGGAAAACACACTCTCTGCCTCCTACTCCTATCCTTCAAACAGAATGCCCTATCCATGTACCTAATCTGGCTATCCCCAACAACAACAATGTTTTTACCTTCCTTGGCGTCGTCCGTAGTGATGCTCCGAGTAGTCGACTCACATTCGCCAGGTAGCATTACACCACTTGTAGAATTCGTCATGACGTTCTCGATGGTCTTCGTTGGGGTTTCTAGGGATGTCTCACTCACGTCTGCCAATGCTTCCTTGGTGCTCGTTGTGGCATTCCCAGTAGAACACTCACATTCGTCAGGTAGCACCGAGAATGAGTTGGAAGTTTCCACGGCAGTCTTCTGGTTTCTCGTTGTTTCTGCCTCTCCAACCGTTTTCTTAATCTTCAGCTTGGTTCCATGTTGCCCGGCCACTGACCAAGCTCCCCTCTTAACCTGGGGACTCACAACAGGAGGATTACTACGAATCCTCTTGTTCTCCTCCGTTAATCGCCGTATCTCCAGTTTAGCAACTCTGAGCTCTTCTCTCAGCTGCTGGTAAAGCTGCTCAAGAGAGGGCATCCTGGTTCAGATTCACAGAGAGCACACAAACAGGTCTTCACAGAGCTAAGTACACGTCACCACTTCTCCCCCTTTTCTCCTCTGGTTGTCTTTCTTCTGTCTCATGTTTCTGTTCCTTCATTATTTATTTCATCACTTCCCCTTCTTCCCCACCTCTGTGTACTTGCTTTCCCTCTGTGGGCACCTAGCTCCCTTGCAGTGCTCCCCTTTCTTTGTATTGGACTTGCTTGTCCTCCTTATTCCCCAGTACTACTACTACCACTGCTGCTGCTGTTACTACTACTACTACTACTACCACTACTACTACCACTACTACTACCACTACTACTACTACCACTACTACTACTACCACTACTACTACTACCACTACTACTACTACCACTACTACTACTACCACTATTACTACTACTACTATTACTACTACTACTACTACTATTACTACTACTACTATTACTACTACTACTATTACTACTATTACTACTACTACTATTACTACTACTACTATTACTACTACTACCACCACCACTACCTCTTCCTGCCTATATATACCTCTTCCTGCTCTACTTCTCATTAGCGTAACTTTGTAAATGGTCCAAGTCGGACTGAAACGTCATCGTAAGCTCCTCTCTTCTACATGCGGGTTATTTGTGTATTGTTCCAGTCACGGTATTGTGTCTTTTTTCGTTATTTAGGTAAAATCGCGTTAGTTGAACTGAAGAACTTATGGGAAAAATAGGGTTACATTCCTGGAAGCCCCCAAAAAAGCCAAACAACTTTTTTTTAGGGTTACATTCCTGGAAGCCCCCAAAAAAGCCAAACAACTTTTTTTTAGACCAAACAGATCTTACAAAAATAAAAGTTCATTGTCATGATATATTACTGCTTAAGACTACAAATGCAATATAAATAATAGTATTTCTTACTTTACATTGTGGGTAATGGTGTTTGTGGATGATTGTGAAGAGAGTGGATATGCATGTTGTGGCCCTACTGGGCTGGGGTGGATGGTTGTTGGTTGTCGACAGAAGTGGATTGAAGAGGTTCTGGTACTGAAGTCAGTGGTTTTATTGTAGTGTACATACATTCTGTAATGGATCTCTGGGCTCTTTTACCCTGCAGTACAATATACAGCTGCTTCTAGATTTGTCAGGGTTCTCTTTAGTGAAAAAGTCTGCTAGTTTAGCAGCAACATGGAACTGCTCAAAACCATCACCGGGTAATCTCCTTGCCAGCTGAACAATTTCCTGAACCTGACTCTCAAGCAAGGGAAAACCAGTGAAAGAATTAACTACAGAAGGACATAACTTTCCTCAGCCTGGATTTAATGTTGATTGGGGCACTTCATTCCATCCAATTCTAGCAAAGCTGATAGCATCTGCAATGTTAAATTTATTCCAGAAGCTTGGTACTGCCAAGTTGGAATCAGATTCCATTGATGCAACTAATTTTTTCATAACTTTTTTTGTGTAGTTACACTTAAATGACATAATAACTCCCCAATCCAGTAGTTGTATTAGAGATGTTGTAATTGGAGGTAAAAATACAACTTTTTCATGTATGGTCACATCCAGTGAAGCTTGTAGATGAGTACGGGAATTACCAAGAATGAATAGAGCCTTGAATGCAAGGTTCTTGCTGTGCAGGTAAAACTTGACTTCAGGAATAAAGTGATGTTTAAACCAGTCAATAAATATTTCCTCTGTCATACATGCTAACTGGTTTGACCTCCAGATTACTGAGAAGGTATTTTTATCTACACCTTTCAAAGCACAAGGATTCTTTGAGTGGTAAATAACCATGGGCTTACACTTGAAATCACCTGATGCATTACTGCAAAGGATCAA
Source organism: Cherax quadricarinatus (assembly GCF_038502225.1). NCBI lineage: Eukaryota > Metazoa > Arthropoda > Malacostraca > Decapoda > Parastacidae > Cherax > Cherax quadricarinatus. The sequence continues at coordinate 7,453 of NW_027196001.1, read as the reverse complement.
GGTGAAGCAATCCTCTGCTGTCTTGAAGACTGGTGCACTCTTCTCTTGCTGACTGATATAAGTTCATGTTGGCATTTTTTCCCAAAAACACTTGTCTCATCAGCATTAAACACTTGATGTGGCTCATAGCCACCCTCAGAAATAATTTTCTGCAATTTAGCAAGGAAATTACTTGCTGCTGTATGATCATCTGAAGCACTTTCACTAGACAACTTAATATTATGTAACTTATTGTGTACCATAAAATTGTGGAACCAGCCTGTGCTAAACACACACTCATTTTCAGGCCTGCCTTCCTTATCACACACTGCTTTAAACAACTGTAAGGCCTTTTCCCTAATTAAGATGAAATTAAGTGGTGCACCTTTCTTTGTCTTTTGTTCAATCCACTTAAGCAATAAGTTTTCTGTTTTATTTACTTGTTGGGACCTGTGTGTCATTCTTTTCATGAGATGACATCTTGGGTTATTCTTTACACAAGTTCGTATATTCGCCTCATTCTTTTTAATTGTATGAACTGACGCTTCATAAACCCTTTCAGGGTTGGTGCCGTACTAGTACAGCTTGCACGCCAGGGTTGATGCTGTACTAGTACGCATAAATTCTAGTGCCTTCAAATGTAGCAAGAGAAAGTTGGTGGGCCTACATATAAAAGAATGAGTTCTAAGTCCTGGTAGTCGCTCCCTCCCAAGCCATACCTATAAGAATTATGCAATGGAGGATGCTGAAGTGTTCTTTCCAAAAATCTCTTAGGGTCAAGTGAGTGTCTGAGGTCACATTCAAGCACCTTTGAAACAAATGCTTTGATGTAGAGCTTTTTAAAGTTTGCAATGACCTGCTGGTCCATGGGCTGGAGGAGAGGAGTGGTATCCGGGGGCAAGATCATCATCTTGCCCCCGAATCGTCATGCAACTGCCTAGCCTTTTCACAAATAATCGATGTCATAAGACTATCTCCTGCTAATTGTTTCTCATTTATCCACACCAATAATAACTTCTCAACCTTTTTGAGTACTGGTGATCTCATTTTTGTCAGCATATTTACCCCCTTTGCACGAACAGCGTCCTTGATATCCTTTTTCTTGGCCACGATGGACCATATGGTTGTATAGGGTTTGTTATACATCCTGGCAAGTTCGGCCACACTTACGCCACTTTCATATTGTTCAATTAGGTCATCCAAGTTTGGAGGATGAGCAGGTGCATTGTCCATTACTAGGAGGCACTTGAGATCCAATTTCATTTCCAGGAGGTAATTCTTCACACTAGGGCCAAACACTTAATTGAACCGCTCGACGAAAATGTCCCTCGTGACCCATGCCTTACTATTAGATTTCCAAAACACATACAATTTACTCTTCATAACATTGTTTTTCCTGAACACTCTGGGATTTTCAGAATGGTACACTAGTAACGGCTTCACTTTGAAATCCTCACTAGCAGTAGCACAGAACATGAGCGTCAGCCTGTCTTTCATAGGCTTGTGTCCTGGCAGTGCCTTTTCCTCCTGTGTAATGTAGGTCCTCTTCGGCATTTTCTTCCAAAAGAGGCCTGTTTCGTCACAATTGAACACTTGTTCAGGTTTCAGTCCTTCAGCCTCTATGTGCTCCTTGAATTCATGCACTATATATTATTATCGGGTACAGTATGAATCGTCAAAAGTACTCTCATTGTATTATATTGTATTATATTATATCTTTCCCCATGATTATTATAATTATATTGTATTATATTATATTATTATTAGGTTAGGTATTACGAATGTGTAACCACTACTGTAGTGACCAATTAGTGGTTCTAGAATTGACGCCACGCGTCGCCTTCTGGCAGAGCTGAAGTCATACTATGAAGTAGTTGAGTGAGTCAGTCAGCTCCTAGCTCTGACTCGGTACGGGTCTTCAACCTAAAGCTCCTAGCTTAAACTAAAACTTTATACCAAGTCTATTGTCTTGCCTTTGCCATTAGTTTCCTGAAGTCTGGTAATTCATGTCACTTATGAAAGATAACTTTTTCGTTACCCTAGACCTTTCTAAAAGAGTTAAATGGTGAGATTAGTAGATTATTAATTGAAATTATTGTATCATACTCTGTTAATGAGAATTTGAACGTAAGAAAGTCGTAACAAATGGGTTGTCTGTCCGGGATCTACTTACCCTGAAGTACATATTTGTTTTGCATTAAAATTAAGCTCCCTTGCGAGAATTAAGAAAATGGATCCAGAAATTAAGTCATTATTAGATGAATTAACAGAGGCTACTCTTGACACTTTAAAATTACAGACGTGTTGGCAAATAGCTAGACAGTTAGATATACCTTATAATAGATACCATAGCGCAGAGACTCTTAGGTCCCTAATTAAGGATAGATTATTTCCGAAATCCCAAGCAATGCCAGAATTAGATTCAGAAGATAGTTTTATTTCTCAGTTCGAGGAAGTAGAAATCCCACGGACGGGAACTGCCTTAAATAATGAAGTTGAACCAGGGTTTACAAGGCCTTACTACTCAGTCCAGTCTCAAAGCTCTCCCCCGTTCACTTCCCCGGAGTATGTATCGGTGGTTGGAACGAACCCTCAGTTAAATGACGGGGATAATTTTAGGACTGGTGCTCGTCCCAATGACGCTCGAATTCCCCTCGGTGTCATTACCTCTTGGGAATTTCACGTCCGAACAACTAGAGAGAATAGAACGCATATTACTATTACAAAACTCTCTAATTGAAGCTAGAAGACGTCTAAACGAGGAAGAATTTAGGCGTGAAAGGTTTCTTTTTGAAACAAAGCAGAAGGGAGTTCCGGAAGAAAGAGACGTGAAGAGCACGGTAACCGGGTTTGACTTGCATAAAGCAGCTCTGATGGTACCTAAGTTTAACGAAACAGACTTAGATGAATTCTTTGAAATTTTTGAGAATCAGGCACGTTCAATGGGCTGGCCCAAAGACAAATGGGCCACATTGCTGCACACGTCTCTATATGGAAAGGCGCAGTCTTGTGTCGCCTCCTTACCATATGAGTTTTATGTCCAGTACGACGTAGTAAAGAGAACTATTTTAGAAGCATATGACATGCTCCCTATTAGTTACCAAATAGCTTTTCGTTCCATGAAACGGCAAACAGGACAAACTTATTTAGATTTTGCCCGAGGGAAAGCAGTGGCATTTGAACGTTGGTGTCGAGCTTCTCGGGTCACGACTTTAAAAGATCTATCACAATTAATGTTACTAGAAGATTTGTATGCAAATTTTCCAGAGGGAGTTCGCCAGTATCTTGTTGGCCATCCGCAAACGACGTTGTTAGAGACTGCCGCGCTGGCAGACAACTTTGAGATTTCCCAGAGGTTGGTACAATCTGAAAGCAGCCAGGTTATCAAACCAGCAACGAGACCCGAACCTGCGAAGCCTTTCGGTAAGCGACCTACCCAACCCGTTCACTCCCGTGTAACAAGTAAACCCGAAGTAAAACACCAAATTCAATCGAGCCCATCCTATAGACCAGATAGGTCATGGGAAAAAATTAAATGTTCGTACTGTTCGAAGCTGGGACATTTCAAATCACAATGCTTTAAGCGTGATAGGGACCAGGGAAGGAGTCCATCCTATAGATTGCCCACACAAATCATATCCTCTACGACTCATCCAAGGAAGTCCGAGCCAAGAGTAGACGCTCTGTCCCAAGGAAAAGGAACAGATCCTCCTAGTTGACTAAGCAGAATATGGGTATCATCGTCAAACTTGTCAAGGGCTATGAGTCCTTACTTTTCCAAAAGCAAAGTAGGAATTACCGATAGCCAGTTGTTGCAAGTAAATTCCTTTAGGGATACGGGGTCCTACTTAACATTATTAAGAGAAGGACTGTTATCATTCCCCGCCGATCATATACGGGTTTCGACGCTCTGTTGGAAGCTTATGGTGGCTCCACTACGCGAGTACCCCTGTACAAGTTATATGTTGAAACTCCTATTTTTACAGGCTGGACGTCAATCGGAGTGTCTCCAACTAACTTCCCCATAAAAGACGTAGACCTATTGATTGGGAACGACTTAGCGGAAGAAGGAATATGGAAAGAGCCCATAGTTATGGAAAATCCAACCGAGGAAAATTACGTCATCGAAGCCCGACGAACGGAACCTACCCTCTTTCCTCTGAGCGTAGTAACCCGGGCAATGACCAAACAGTCGCGTTCTCCGTTGGTATCGGAGGAAGTCATGGACGACGTCGACGTAGGAGTAGGAGACATATTCAACGAAAGCTCGAGTGTCGAGCCAACAATCCACCCAGAACCGATACCAGTTCCTAAGTCGGTGGTTTCCGAAATAGATTTATTCTCGAAGGAGGATCTAGTAAGAGAACTCCAAATAGACCCCTCCTTAAGTGACATCAGGAAGCTTGCTGTGTCGGGAGAAGAAGCCCTTAAAAGTGACAGCTCTTACTATTGGGAGAAGGACTTACTGAAAAAGAAACTAGGATCTCTTAAAAGTGATCATCTAGTGGTCTTGCCTACCCCGTTTAGAAATTTAGCATGTAAGTTTGCTCATGACAGTCCTCAAGGTGGACATCTGGGACAAAAGAAGACTTTTAGAAAAATTGCTAAGCACTTCACATGGCCAAAAATGAAGGAAGAAGTGGAACGGTATGTAAGAAGCTGTTCCATGTGTCAACTAGTAGGCAAACCTGCACATAATCCACCACCTGCGCCGTTGAACCCTATACAAGTAACAGGCGAACCCTTTTCACGTCTGGTGATCGACTGTGTCGGCCCGCTACCCAAGACTCGGCAGGGCAACCAGTTCCTGTTCACTATCATGGACACAGTCACCAGGTACCCGGAAGCAGTTCCTCTCAGGAGGATTAATGCTCGCCTAATAGTGAGAGCACTGATTAAGTTCTTCTCTCACTTTGGATTTCCAAGAGAAGTTCAATCGGATCAAGGGTCGAATTTTACTTCAAAATTTTTCCGTGAAGCCTTGGCTCAGTTAGGGGTCAAGACGGTTTACGCGACGGCCTATCGACCCCAATCACAAGGCGTGGTGGAAAGGTTCCATCAAACTTTGAAGATTATGATGAGGTCCTATTGTTTACAGTATTCCAAAGATTGGGATGAAGGTATTCCACTACTCTTGTTTGCCCTAAGAGAAAGCGAACAAGACAACTTGAAGTTTTCGCCATTTGAGTTAATATATGGGCATCAAATTAGAGGACCAGTACAGGTTCTCAAAGAAGCTTGGACCGGGGAAGAAACGCCGACTTTTAGGAGCTCTCCTACCTTAATGAAAGAACGCCTGAGCCTAGCTAGAGAATTGGCCGCCGAAAACTTACGACAAGCACAGAGTAAGATGAAGGAGGAATACGATCGTCGAACTAAACTTCGTTCATTTGAACCAAAAGATCAAGTTCTGGTTCAACGATTTCATCAGGGACATGCTCTACAGCCCAAATTTGAAGGTCCTTTAGAAATCGTGAAGCGCCTAAGTGACGTGAACTACTTGGTAAGGACGCCGAAGAAGAGGAACTCACAACGGACGTATCACGTTAACCAACTTAAACCCTATTCAGGAATCGTTTCACCAGTTTCTACTATAACTCCTCTGAACCAAGAACGGGTTCCAGTAAGTTCGGATGAAATGATAGGAATACCAGTTCTTCTGAACAATTCGACAGCCTTAAAGAATTTAAATTCTCTACTGATAAATCTGGAAGTGGACAAAGGACACGAAATAAAATCCCTGATTAAGGCAAATCTCCACCTATTCAACGACGTCCCAAAACCGTGTACGTTGGGTGTGCACGATGTTACTCTCAGAGAACCTACTCCAATCAAGCAATCTCCCTACAGAGTGAGTCCCAAGAAACAAGGTGAGCTAGAGGCAGAGGTGAACTTCTTACTCTCACACGGGTTGATAAAACCAAGTAACAGTCCTTGGGCATCCCCGTGCATTCTAGTCCCCAAACCAGACGGGACCTCCCGTATGTGCACGGATTTTAGAAAAGTCAATGCTGTAACAGTACCTGATGGGTTTCCAATACCCAGAATTGACGACTTAATAGACAAGGTCTCCAGAGCTAAGTATATCAGTAAATTGGACTTGTTAAGAGGGTATTACCAAGTCCCGTTGTCACCAAGAGCTCAAGAGATATCGGCTTTTACGATACCTGGTGGCCTATACAAGTATTGCGTTATGCCCTTCGGCTTCTGTAACGCGGCTTCTACGTTCCAGCGTATTATGAACATACTTACGGGCGGATTGGACGGAGTAGAAGCTTACTTAGACGACTTAGTCGTATACAGCGACAGTTGGCCCCAACACCTTAGACAGCTTAAAGCCTTGTTTGACGCCTTAAGTAAACATAATTTTACAGTGAATTTGTCCAAGTGTGAGTTTGGCCAGACGAAAATTAAATACTTAGGATTTCGGATTGGACAAGGTGAAGTCGCTCCTTTGAACGCCAAAGTAAAGGCCCTCTTAGAATTTCCTACCCCTAAGGATAGGAAAAGCGTATCAAGATTTTTAGGAGTTGCCGGTTACTACCGTCGGTTCTGTCCGAATTTTGCACAGGTAGCTTTTCCCCTAACTGAATTAACAAGTCCAAAAACAAAGTTTTCATGGACCCAGGACTGTGAAATTGCTTTTAATCGTTTAAAAAGATTACTATCCTCTTCCCCAGTATTGCTAAGTCCTGATTTTAATAAACCATTCCACTTACAAATAGATGCCAGTGCGTATGCTTTGGGAGCCGCATTGTTACAGAAGGCTCCAAATTCTGACCTATTACAACCTGTTTCTTATTTTTCTTCTAAGTTAAAGAAACACCAAATTAATTATTCAACTATAGAAAAAGAAGCCTTAGCTCTCGTTGTATGCCTAGAGAATTTTGATGTATATTTAGGATCTTCTACCCATCAGATATCGGTGTACTCCGATCATAATCCTTTGACCTTCATAAATTCTATGAAATCGAAGAACGCCAGAATACTTCGTTGGGCTTTGAGAATTCAACCCTTCTCTATTACCATTTCCCATATAAAAGGAAAACATAATCTCATTGCTGATGCCCTCTCTAGGCCTTGAAATTTTATTAATATACCTTTATTTTAACAGTATGAGTCGGTACTTTTATGACCATCTATGTTGTGGAGAAAGCTGGAGATGATGTAGGACTCCTGTCTACGTTACAACCTCTGCTACTATGACAGATGCTACCCACCACAGAGTACAAGTCAATGGCGACCGTCAGTCGTGAGGGGGGAGGTGTTACGCACCCCTACTTCACTCCATTATATACAAAAATAAAAGGCCTGGTTAAAATAAGTTCTGTAATAATATATCGCGAACCACTTTATTACTAGCTAGATAAAGCAGGTTCGACTATATATTATTATCGGGTACAGTATGAATCATCAAAAGTACTCTCATTGTATTATATTGTATTATATTATATATTTCTGCATGATTATTATA
>NW_027196000.1:92500-116861 GCF_038502225.1 Cherax quadricarinatus | reverse complement strand
CCACCAAGATAATCTAGCCCAGACTGAATACTTCAGGCGAGGTGTGAACACCCCCCCTCTCTGATCACGTGATTGCTCCGTGGACTATTGCTGCCCAGCAACACCGAGAAGCCGGCAGGGAAACGAGCAACGAGCGATAATTACAGTAGTTAGACAATCAAGACTTGAATTATGAACACTGAATATATGTAAATGTTACATCCTACCTAACAAAAGTAACTAAGTCAAATAATAATATAAAGCAATATATTTACGATTTAGTTATTATCGCAGATATAGGCAATATAAAATTATATGAAAAGGTAATATACATTATATACATTGTGATATATATATATATATATATATATATATATATATATATATATATATATATATATATATATATATATATATATGCAATAAGATCACAGTAAACAGGTGATTTCAAAATATGCAAAACAACCACTCTGAAAGAATAGAGAAATTCCAAGCGCTTTCGTGACTACTCACATTATCAAGGAACTATGAAAGTAAAGCATCCAAGGAAGCTATATAAGGGGTCTGGCCAGCACCTCACTATCAGATCCCACAACGGTTAAACACCTGACGCGCGCCGAGCCAACTTGGATAGGTCCTTTGCACAACTCACCCCCAAACTATTCTACCCAAGAAAATTTAAAAATTATTATTTGTCCAGTGTATTATTAAATTCTTCCCAAATTCTATTAATTATAAATGGATCTAATTTATATAAACCAAAGGAAATATTCATATTATTGTCAAAACTGCTTTTTATGAAACAAGATTCAATTATATTCCTGTCGACCATGGACTTGCTTGATACTACTTTCTCAACTTTTTGAAAATCAATTGGATGGTTAAAATCTCTTACATGAATAAATAGAGCATTGGAATCTTGTCCAGTTCTAATGCTATATTTATGTTGTTTTAATCTTAGTTCGAGATTTTTACCAGTTTGACCGTAATAAACTTTATCGCAAATTTTACAAGGAATCTTATAGACACATCCATCAGCATTTTGGGGGGAATTCTTTATCAAAAGTTTTTTTACTGTATCAAGATTTTTGAATACAACTTTAATATTAAAAGTCTTAAGAAGAGAAGGCATATCAACCAAGTTTTCATGGTAAGGGAGAACCAACATATTTTTAGTTGAATAAGGCTGGTTGTCCCTTTTTGGATTGTAAAAAGTATTTCTAGCAACTTTAAAAGATTTATCAATTACATTTCTTGGGTATTTTAAATCATTACCTATTTCATAAATTTTGGATATTTCCTCATCTATGAACTCAAAAACATTGGATGAGAAAACAGACTTTGAAATTCGTTTGTAAGCTCTCAAAAAAGCATTGATGAATATTTCCTTTGGTTTAAAACAGACAGTTTGAAGAATTTAATAATACTCTATCTTGATAGCGAGTTGAATAATAGTGTTTAACCGTTGTGGGATCTGATAGTGAGGTGCTGGCCAGACCCCTTATATAGCTTCCTTGGATGCTTTACTTTCAATAGTTCCTTGATAATGTGAGTAGTCACGAAAGCGCTTGGAATTTCTCTATTCTTTCAGAGTGGTTGTTTTGCATATTTTGAAATCACCTGTTTACTGTGATCTTATTGCATTAATGGATACCACACGACTCTTCAGAATGTTCTCGATAAGCTTTCCTAATCATATATCTTTTGTTTCACAGTTTTCTTCTGCACTGATCAAGTCCCACAAGTTAAAAATTCGACTTAATTTTTTAAAAAATTGTTTAAATGAACAAGTTCTGCCCAAGTCTCTTTTACCCAATAGACTCCTTGACATGAGAGATCGTCCTTTTGATGATTTTATGAGAATTATTCTTCAGAAACATATTGAAATAACTAAAATACAGGAGAAGGAAGCATTCAAAATATTGAGAAACAAAAAATACTCTTTTAATCAGGCCATTCCATCAGAATGGAAACACAGTATGTTGGATCATTGCTATAATAAACTCAGAAGAATTTGTAATGAACTCAAGAGCAAACTACAAAGAAAATTAGACATTTTAATTGAAAATAGTGATTGGACAAAGCATGCTAATAACAATTTTGTAATTAACTTATCAGATGAAATTTTAGACAAACATACAACTGCTGCTCTAGGTTTTGGCCTAAGTTTTGCAACTTCAAAAAAACTTAATAATGTTGAAATTGCAAAAGCCTTTTGTAACTTTGAAAAATTTTCTGATTTATCCTCTGATGAAATTAATATTAGTAAAGGAATGGTATATAGCTCTATGTTAAAACCAAACATTCCCAATTGCCCTCAAAGATTCTTTAAGTCTTATGATACACTTAATAACAATAAAAATTTGCGCCTTACTAAAGCAGACAAAATAAATGCAATAGTAATTATGAAAGAAAATGATTACCAAGAAAAAATGAATAATCTCTTAGATGATACTGAAACCTATTCTAAACTTAGGAAAAATCCCCTAGAAACCGTTAACAGCAATTTCAATAAAACAATAAAACTTCTACTGAAAGGCAAAGATGAATTAGTCAAACAATTTACTTCCACTAATCCATCTTTACCTTACATGTATGGACTAATAAAAACACACAAACCAGGGAATCCAGTCAGACCAATTATTAGCTCCATAGGGTCAGTTTCATATAAATTATCCAAATGGCTTGTTGATATTTTGAGCCCTATTGTTGGCAAAATTTCTAACTTTAATGTTAAAAACAACATAGACTTGGTTGATAAATTAAGCTCCTTGACTGACTTAAATGATTTTAACATGGTTAGTTTTGATGTTACTTCCTTGTTTACGAAAGTTCCTGTTGATGATTTATTAAGTTTCTTATCTGAAGAACTCGTTAACTATGATTTACCATTGCCAGTTCCTACTATCATTAAACTTATTAAACTTTGCATTGTTGATGCAAAATTTGTATTTAATGATAAGTTTTACACTCAGAAGTTTGGTATGGCAATGGGAAATCCTCTTTCACCTGTTCTTAGTAACCTATACATGGAATTTTTTGAAACAAGGTTGCTTAACACAATCCTCCCTAATAGAGCTAAATGGTTCAGATATGTTGATGATATTTTGTGTCTTATGCCCAAAAATGTAGATATACACCATTTCCTTGGAAAATTAAATAGCTTAGCCCATTCTATAAACTTTACTGTTGAGTTTGAAGAAAATAACTCATTGCCTTTTCTAGATGTTTTAATTATTAAGGGTAATAATGAATTCAAATTTAAAATTTACAGAAAACCTACAAATAACTGTTCCTATGTCCACTATTATTCCTCGCATCAAGATAGAGTCAAACTGTCTGTTTTCTCATCAATGTTTTTGAGAGCTTTACGAATTTGTAGTCCTGAGTTCATAGATGAGGAAATATCCAAAATTTATGAAATAGGTAATGATTTAAAATACCCAAGAAATGTAATTGATAAATCTTTTAAAGTTGCTAGAAATACTTTTTACAATCCAAAAAGGGACAACCAGCCTTATTCAACTAAAAATATGTTGGTTCTCCCTTACCATGAAAACTTGGTTGATATGCCTTCTCTTCTTAAGACTTTTAATATTAAAGTTGTATTCAAAAATCTTGATACAGTAAAAAAAACTTTTGATAAAGAATTCCCCCCAAAATGCTGATGGATGTGTCTATAAGATTCCTTGTAAAATTTGCGATAAAGTTTATTACGGTCAAACTGGTAAAAATCTCGAACTAAGATTAAAACAACATAAATATAGCATTAGAACTGGACAAGATTCCAATGCTCTATTTATTCATGTAAGAGATTTTAACCATCCAATTGATTTTCAAAAAGTTGAGAAAGTAGTATCAAGCAAGTCCATGGTCGACAGGAATATAATTGAATCTTGTTTCATAAAAAGCAGTTTTGACAATAATATGAATATTTCCTTTGGTTTATATAAATTAGATCCATTTATAATTAATAGAATTTGGGAAGAATTTAATAATACACTGGACAAATAATAATTTTTAAATTTTATTGGATAGAATAGTTTGTTGGAGAGTTGTGCAAAGGACCTATCCAAGTTGGGTCGCCGCGCGTCAGGTGTTTAACCGTTGTGGGATCTGATAGTGAGATGCTGGCCAGACCCCTTATATAGCTTCCTTGGATGCTTTACTTTCATAGTTCCTTGATAATGTGAGTAGTCACGAAAGCGCTTGGAATTTCTCTATTCTTTCAGAGTGGTTGTTTTGCATATATATATATATATATATATATATATATATATATATATATATATATATATATATATATATATATATATATATATATATATATATATATATATATATATATAGGTAGTAGGTTGGTAGACAGCAACCACCCAGGGAAGTACTACCGTCCTGCCAGATGACTGTGAAACAAAAACCTGTAACTGTTTTGCATGATGGTAGGATTGCTGGTTTCTTTTTCTGTCTCATAAACACGCTAAGATAACAGGGATATCTTGCTACTCCTACTTACACTTTGGTCACACTTCACAGACACGCACATGCATATATATATATACATACATCTAGGTTTTTCTCCTTTTTCTAAATAGCTCTTGTTCTTTTTTATTTCTTCTATTGTCCATGGGGAAGTGGAAAAGAATCTTTCCTCCGTAAGCCATGCGTGTCGTATGAGGCGACTAAAATGCCGGGAGCAATGGGCTAGTAACCCCTTCTCCTGTATACAATTACTAAAAAAGAGAAGAAGAAAAACTTTATAAAACTGGGTTGCTTAAATGTGCGTGGATGTAGTGCGGATGACAAGAAACAGATGATTGCTGATGTTATGAATGAAAAGAAGTTGGATGTCCTGGCCCTAAGCGAAACAAAGCTGAAGGGGGTAGGAGAGTTTCAGTGGGGGGAAATAAATGGGATTAAATCTGGAGTATCTGAGAGAGTTAGAGCAAAGGAAGGGGTAGCAGTAATGTTAAATGATCAGTTATGGAAGGAGAAAAGAGAATATGAATGTGTAAATTCAAGAATTATGTGGATTAAAGTAAAGGTTGGATGCGAGAAGTGGGTCATAATAAGCGTGTATGCACCTGGAGAAGAGAGGAATGCAGAGGAGAGAGAGAGATTTTGGGAGATGTTAAGTGAATGTATAGGAGCCTTTGAACCAAGTGAGAGAGTAATTGTGGTAGGGGACTTGAATGCTAAAGTAGGAGAAACTTTTAGAGAGGGTGTGGTAGGTAAGTTTGGGGTGCCAGGTGTAAATGATAATGGGAGCCCTTTGATTGAACTTTGTATAGAAAGGGGTTTAGTTATAGGTAATACATATTTTAAGAAAAAGAGGATAAATAAGTATACACGATATGATGTAGGGCGAAATGACAGTAGTTTGTTGGATTATGTATTGGTAGATAAAAGACTGTTGAGTAGACTTCAGGATGTACATGTTTATAGAGGGGCCACAGATATATCAGATCACTTTCTAGTTGTAGCTACACTGAGAGTAAAAGGTAGATGGGATACAAGGAGAATAGAAGCATCAGGGAAGAGAGAGGTGAAGGTTTATAAACTAAAAGAGGAGGCAGTTAGGGTAAGATATAAACAGCTATTGGAGGATAGATGGGCTAATGAGAGCATAGGCAATGGGGTCGAAGAGGTATGGGGTAGGTTTAAAAATGTAGTGTTAGAGTGTTCAGCAGAAGTTTGTGGTTACAGGAAAGTGGGTGCAGGAGGGAAGAGGAGCGATTGGTGGAATGATGATGTAAAGAGAGTAGTAAGGGAGAAAAAGTTAGCATATGAGAAGTTTTTACAAAGTAGAAGTGATGCAAGGAGGGAAGAGTATATGGAGAAAAAGAGAGAAGTTAAGAGAGTGGTGAAGCAATGTAAAAAGAGAGCAAATGAGAGAGTGGGTGAGATGTTATCAACAAATTTTGTTGAAAATAAGAAAAAGTTTTGGAGTGAGATTAACAAGTTAAGAAAGCCTAGAGAACAAATGGATTTGTCAGTTAAAAATAGGAGAGGAGAGTTATTAAATGGAGAGTTAGAGGTATTGGGAAGATGGAAGGAATATTTTGAGGAATTGTTAAATGTTGATGAAGATAGGGAAGCTGTGATTTCGTGTATAGGGCAAGGAGGAATAACATCTTGTAGGAGTGAGGAAGAGCCAGTTGTGAGTGTGGGGGAAGTTCGTGAGGCAGTAGGTAAAATGAAAGGGGGTAAGGCAGCCGGGATTGATGGGATAAAGATAGAAATGTTAAAAGCAGGTGGGGATATAGTTTTGGAGTGGTTGGTGCAATTATTTAATAAATGTATGGAAGAGGGTAAGGTACCTAGGGATTGGCAGAGAGCATGCATAGTTCCTTTGTATAAAGGCAAAGGGGATAAAAGAGAGTGCAAAAATTATAGGGGGATAAGTCTGTTGAGTGTACCTGGTAAAGTGTATGGTAGAGTTATAATTGAAAGAATTAAGAGTAAGACGGAGAATAGGATAGCAGATGAACAAGGAGGCTTTAGGAAAGGTAGGGGGTGTGTGGACCAGGTGTTTACAGTGAAACATATAAGTGAACAGTATTTAGATAAGGCTAAAGAGGTCTTTGTGGCATTTATGGATTTGGAAAAGGCGTATGACAGGGTGGATAGGGGGGCAATGTGGCAGATGTTGCAAGTGTATGGTGTAGGAGGTAGGTTACTGAAAGCAGTGAAGAGTTTTTACGAGGATAGTGAGGCTCAAGTTAGAGTATGTAGGAAAGAGGGAAATTTTTTCCCAGTAAAAGTAGGCCTTAGACAAGGATGTGTGATGTCACCGTGGTTGTTTAATATATTTATAGATGGGGTTGTAAGAGAAGTAAATGCGAGGGTCTTGGCAAGAGGCGTGGAGTTAAAAGATAAAGAATCACACACAAAGTGGGAGTTGTCACAGCTGCTCTTTGCTGATGACACTGTGCTCTTGGGAGATTCTGAAGAGAAGTTGCAGAGATTGGTGGATGAATTTGGTAGGGTGTGCAAAAGAAGAAAATTAAAGGTGAATACAGGAAAGAGTAAGGTTATGAGGATAACAAAAAGATTAGGTGATGAAAGATTGAATATCAGATTGGAGGGAGAGAGTATGGAGGAGGTGAACGTATTCAGATATTTGGGAGTGGACGTGTCAGCGGATGGGTCTATGAAAGATGAGGTGAATCATAGAATTGATGAGGGAAAAAGAGTGAGTGGTGCACTTAGGAGTCTGTGGAGACAAAGAACTTTGTCCTTGGAGGCAAAGAGGGGAATGTATGAGAGTATAGTTTTACCAACGCTCTTATATGGGTGTGAAGCGTGGGTGATGAATGTTGCAGCGAGGAGAAGGCTGGAGGCAGTGGAGATGTCATGTCTGAGGGCAATGTGTGGTGTGAATATAATGCAGAGAATTCGTAGTTTGGAAGTTAGGAGGAGGTGCGGGATTACCAAAACTGTTGTCCAGAGGGCTGAGGAAGGGTTGTTGAGGTGGTTCGGACATGTAGAGAGAATGGAGCGAAACAGAATGACTTCAAGAGTGTATCAGTCTGTAGTGGAAGGAAGGCGGGGTAGGGGTCGGCCTAGGAAGGGTTGGAGGGAGGGGGTAAAGGAGGTTTTGTGTGCGAGGGGCTTGGACTTCCAGCAGGCATGCGTGAGCGTGTTTGATAGGAGTGAATGGAGACAAATGGTTTTTAATACTTGACGTGCTGTTGGAGTGTGAGCAAAGTAACATTTATGAAGGGATTCAGGGAAACCGGCAGGCCGGACTTGAGTCCTGGAGATGGGAAGTACAGTGCCTGCACTCTGAAGGAGGGGTGTTAATGTTGCAGTTTAAAAACTGTAGTGTAAAGCACCCTTCTGGCAAGACAGTGATGGAGTGAATGATGGTGAAAGTTTTTCTTTTTCGGGCCACCCTGCCTTGGTGGGAATCGGCCGGTGTGATAATAAAAAAAAAAAAAAATATATATATATACATATATATATATATATATATATATATATATATATATATATATATATATATATATAGATATATATATATATATAACAAGGAATCTTATAGACACATCCATCAGCATTTTGGGGGGAATTCTTTATCAAAAGTTTTTTTTACTGTATCAAGATTTTTGAATACAACTTTAATATTAAAAGTCTTAAGAAGAGAAGGCATATCAACCAAGTTTTCATGGTAAGGGAGAACCAACATATTTTTAGTTGAATAAGTAGTCACGAAAGCGCTTGGAATTTCTCTATTCTTTCAGAGTGGTTGTTTTGCATATTCTGAAATCACCTGTTTACTGTGATCTTATTGCATTAATGGATACCACACGACTTTTCAGTATGTTCTCGATAAGCTTTCCTAATCACATATCTTTTGTTTCACAGTTTTCTTCTGCACTGATCAAGTCCCACAAGTTAAAAATTCGACTTAATTTTTTAAAAAATTGTTTAAATGAACAAGTTCTACCCAAATCTCTTTTACCCAATAGACTCCTTGACATGAGAGATCGTCCTTTTGATGATTTTATGAGAATTATTCTTCAGAAACATATTGAAATAACTAAAATACAGGAGAAGGAAGCATTCAAAATATTGAGAAACAAAAAATACTCTTTTAATCAGGCCATTCCATCAGAATGGAAACACAGTATGTTGGATCATTGCTATAATAAACTCAGAAGAATTTGTAATGAACTCAAAAACAAACTACAAAGAAAATTAGACATTTTAATTGAAAATAGTGATTGGACAAAGCATGCTAATAACAATTTTGTAATTAACTTATCAGATGAAATTTTAGACAAAAATACAACTGCTGCTCTAGGTTTTGGTCTAAGTTTTGCAACTTCAAAAAAACTTAATAATGTTGAAATTGCAAAAGCCTTTTGTAACTTTGAAAAATTTTCTGATTTGTCCTCTGATGAAATTAATATTAGTAAAGGAATGGTATATAGCTCTATGTTAAAACCAAACATTCCCAATTGCCCTCAAAGATTCTTTAAGTCTTATGATACACTTAATAACAATAAAAATTTGCGCCTTACTAAAGCAGACAAAATAAATGCAATAGTAATTATGAAAGAAAATGATTACCAAGAAAAAATGAATAATCTCTTAGATGATACTGAAACCTATTCTAAACTTAGGAAAAATCCCCTAGAAACCGTTAACAGCAATTTCAATAAAACAATAAAACTTCTACTGAAAGGCAAAGATGAATTAGTCAAACAATTTACTTCCACTAATCCATCTTTACCTTACATGTATGGACTAATAAAAACACACAAACCAGGGAATCCAGTCAGACCAATTATTAGCTCCATAGGATCAGTTTCATATAAATTATCCAAATGGCTTGTTGATATTTTGAGCCCTATTGTTGGCAAAATTTCTAACTTTAATGTTAAAAACAACATAGACTTAGTTGATAAATTAAGCTCCTTGACTGACTTAAATGATTTTAACATGGTTAGTTTTGATGTTACTTCCTTGTTTACGAAAGTTCCTGTTGATGATTTATTAAGTTTCTTATCTGAAGAACTCGTTAACTATGATTTACCATTGCCAGTTCCTACTATCATTAAACTTATTAAACTTTGCATTGTTGATGCAAAATTTGTATTTAATGATAAGTTTTACACTCAGAAGTTTGGTATGGCAATGGGAAATCCTCTTTCACCTGTTCTTAGTAACCTATACATGGAATTTTTTGAAACAAGATTCCTTAACACAATCCTCCCTAATAGAGCTAAATGGTTCAGATATGTTGATGATATTTTGTGTCTTATGCCCAAAAATGTAGATATACACCATTTCCTTGGAAAATTAAATAGCTTAGCCCATTCTATAAACTTTACTGTTGATTTTGAAGAAAATAACTCATTGCCTTTTCTAGATGTTTTAATTATTAAGGGTAATAATGAATTCAAATTTAAAATTTACAGAAAACCTACAAATAACTGTTCCTATGTCCACTATTATTCTTCGCATCAAGATAGAGTCAAACTGTCTGTTTTCTCAAATGTTTTTGAGAGCTCAAATCAAACTGTCTGTTTTCTCATCAATGTTTTTGAGAGCTTTACGAATTTGTAGTCCTGAGTTCATAGATGAGGAAATATCCAAAATTTATGAAATAGGTAATGATTTAAAATACCCAAGAAATGTAATTGATAAATCTTTTAAAGTTGCTAGAAATACTTTTTACAATCCAAAAAGGGACAACCAGCCTTATTCAACTAAAAATATGTTGGTTCTCCCTTACCATGAAAACTTGGTTGATATGCCTTCTCTTCTTAAGACTTTTAATATTAAAGTTGTATTCAAAAATCTTGATACAGTAAAAAAAACTTTTGATAAAGAATTCCCCCCAAAATGCTGATGGATGTGTCTATAAGATTCCTTGTAAAATTTGCGATGAAGTTTATTACGGTCAAACTGGTAAAAATCTCGAACTAAGATTAAAACAACATAAATATAGCATTAGAACTGGACAAGATTCCAATGCTCTATTTATTCATGTAAGAGATTTTAACCATCCAATTGATTTTCAAAAAGTTGAGAAAGTAGTATCAAGCAAGTCCATGGTCGACAGGAATATAATTGAATCTTGTTTCATAAAAAGCAGTTTTGACAATAATATGAATATTTCCTTTGGTTTATATAAATTAGATCCATTTATATTTAATAGAATTTGGGAAGAATTTAATAATACACTGGACAAATAATAATTTTAAAATTTTTCTTGGGTAGAATAGTTTGTTGGTGGTTGTGCAAAGGACCTGTCCAGTTGGGCCGGCGCGCGTCAGGTGTTTAACCGTTGTGGGATCTGATAGTGAGGTGTTGGTCAGACCCCTTATATAGCTTCCTTGGATGCTTTACTTTCATAGTTCCTTGATAATGTGAGTAGTCACGAAAGCGCTTGGAATTTCTCTATTCTTTCAGAGTGGTTGTTTTGCATATATATATATATATATATATATATATATATATATATATATATATATATATATATATATATATATATATATATATATATATATATATATATATATATATATATATTGTAAATTCATTACTTAAAGTTTCCTTAAAGTAAAACTATTGTACATACAATATTAAGCTATATTATGTAAGAAGAGAAGACAAAAACATTGTATTCAAATACTTTAAAATTAAACATAATAAGATTTTAATATTAATGGATTGAGTTTCCTAGTAAAAAAATTGTAGCCCCTAGACTCTAAAAATATATTAAACCAGCTTTAGATCCAATACCTTGTTGCCTGAAATAGACCAAATTCTGAAGTTGTTTATAAAATTCCAAGGAATAAAAAATTGCTCTAAATCCCTTACTGGCAACATTCTTAAACTAAATAAGAATGATTATTGAGTCCTTGTTTATTATCGTATGTAAATATTCTTATATGGTTGTGCTTTCTATATCAAAATAATTCACATATATTACGAATTTTAAGATCCCAGAACATAGGATTCTTGTAGTAAATACATTTGCTACACAGTTAGTGTCTACGATCATTTATTCAGTTCCTACAGTATGTATTTCCTCTGCTAAATAGGTATATTATGTGAAGGTCGCTTCCTTCATGCCTGATAGAGGAAACAGTTATCCCTTTAATGCCCTCCACGTTGCTCCCAATTTATGCGATAATTTCTAAAGGCGCACTATAGAGCTGCCGCCTTAACCCTCAGATAAAATGCAGCCATTACAGCAGCCGCTGGAGGTGCCTCGTAACTTCAAAAGATCTTCGTATTAGCTGCTTTTGACAGATTTAAGATAAATTGTTCATTAAAATGCTAAAAGTAATTCCATACATAAATATAAAAGATCAAACAGCTTTATATACAAGAATATGCGCCACAAGTCTCTATCCGGCGCACTTCTGCAAATCACACCTCAACAGCACAGTGGATGATACAGAGCTCTATAATAACACCGTCCTGTCCATAGTCTAGCAGACCAATATTCACAATGTTATGGTCCACAGTCTTGCTTGTCGATTACCTGGTATGACCATTATTTATTTTATCAATTATAATTTAGAAAACATTTTCAGAGTTGTTGTTAATGCATTCCATCTTAATGCATTTTATTAATTCACTTCTCTCACACCAATGATAATTTTATGTTATTATGGCTCATTTGAACTTTTATTTTTGTTTACAAATAACTCGCACATGTGAGACAAACTTATGACGACGTCTTGGACAATAACCTACTTACACAGAACCCAGAAAGGAAGGGAGCCAGTATATACATAATACTACTACTACTACTACTACTACTACTACTACTACTACTACTACTGCTACTACTACTACTACTACTACTACTACTACTACTACTACTACTACTACTACTACTTCTCCTTCTTCATATTATTATTATTATTTCTAGCAGCTGTCTCCCGTCCCCACCTCATCTTGTATATATACTGGCTCCCTTTCCTTGGTGCTTCTGACGACTGAAACGTCGTCATAACTTTCAGTCTCCTATTTCAGGTCTATTTGTGTATTGTTTCATTCGTGGCATTGTCATGTTATTCTTTTTATTTTTATCTGTCTTCATTCATTTGATTTCTTCTCTTTCCAAATCGTCTTCGTCGGTATTTTTGTCTCTGAGAATCTTTAAAGACGTGATCATATCCCTTCTGGTTTTCTAAGGATGTGCTGTAAGATCTAACTTTCTTTACTATTTGTCGTGTCTCAATCCTTCGTAGCTCTGGAAGAAATGTTGTAACAAACCTTGAACTTTTCCAAAAATTTTATTCTACTTTTTGTGACAAGGGTTTTATACCAGCGCTGTCTCCTCTAGCCTTATTTATGGCACGTGCGTTGATTAGACGGATATACCAATATTTACCAGCTCTGCATATGTCACCGGCACTGATGTTGTTTTTATATCGGATCATCAGCAGCTTAACTAATCAGAGAATGAGCCTCGATTTTCGAGGGGCTACGTGCTTCTCAAGCGAAATATTTGGTGTGATGCTCACAACTATATCAGCTACATCATCCTGGGGAAAACGATGGCAGGTAATATTTGCTGCTGAGAAAGCACAAATGGTGATGGCCTCTCTTGCATTAAGTAATATCTAACGTTCTGCTTCTTATCTCATCCGCTAAATCCTGCATTTGTTGAGATGATATGATAATACACACTTGTTGGTCAGTCACTTAGGACGTACGTATCTTCCTGTGCATTGTTGCTGTCTGCTTCTGTCCTTATCCCATTCCTTTATTTAGGATCCTGTTAAGATAAAGACATGACAAAGAATATAATATTGCAACTCATAAAAAATAAAATAAGGGAAGGAAAGGGTCACTGCACATATTTTAAAATACAAAATAGAAACCGTAAGGAGGAAGACAGAGTACTCAGAGAGGAAACCAAGAAACTGAACCACTACTCACCTTTCCTTCCACATTTCTATTCTCAGTCAATCAATAGCTCAATCGTCCACAGCATTATCAGGCGATAAGTCATATGAATATTAAGTTTTGGTTCTAAAAGTTATTGAAAGATGTGTCATGCTACGAGTATGTTATATTATATTTGGCTTGATTATTTGGTGAAGGAAATACAAGACATATAACTTATGTTGTGTTGTGCTGCTCCACTATTTATTCATTTACAACAAGATGTGCAGGCTATTCTACACCTGTGTTGGTAATAAAAGAACTTGCAAACAAAATAAGGAAATATATAGAAAATTGAAAACAAGAGAAAAATGACTTGTAGAGATGTTATCATCTTAAGACGGGAACAAGACTGTTCTGGAGAAACACAGAATACAATAATGTCTCTTGACACACCTAATACCTACAAAAGACAAAGTGAAGAAAAACGTTTAAAGAACTGAACATTACGAGAGTAACACGCTCGTAAACGGTCTCAAACTGAGTACTTAAAGTAAGGCTAGATGTCTCAAGCAATCAGCTATGATTAATGGATTTAGCGCTTCTATTTTATAATAATAATAATAATAATAATAATAATAATAATAATAATAATAATAATAATAATAATATTATTATTATTATTATTATTATTATTATTATTATTATTATTATTATTATTATTATTATTATTATTATTAATTTCTGGAAAATTAACGTAGTAAAATAATGTTAAATTGAAGAAATCGAGGTGTTGTGATGACTCCTGACAGCTGGTGTTGTGATGATGGCTCCTGACACAGTTGGTGTTGTGGAGATGGCTCCTGACACAGCTGGTGTTGTGGTGATGATTAATGACACAAGTGGTGTTGTGGTGACGGCTCCTGACACAGTTGGTGTTGTGGTGATGATTCTTGACACAGTTGGTGTTGTGGTGACGACTCCTCACACAGCTGGTGTTGTGGTGATGAGTCCTGACACAGGTAGTTTCTGCTCTCTCTAATTTGGTAATGACGTCTTAGAGATCGTCAATTTTTTTTAATTTTCAGTAATTTCTAATTATATTCTTAAAAGATACCTGAAAATTCGTAAAATTAACCAGAAGGACAAGGAAACCAGTGGGAGAGACAAGGAACTCTAGCAAGAGAATAAGAACCACCTCACTGCTTACACAAAGTTTCAAACACATCAACTTGTGTCAATCATTTCAGCAATCACTAAATAAGTTAAGAAAAGAACGGTATCTAGTTTACTCTTAAGATATTCAGGGATTTGCTGCCCAAGCCGTATAGAGCAAAAAGTTTCCACTATAAACCAACAGACCAGTTGGTGTGTATGTCCGGTGTATAGTATTATGGTTGTTGATATCTTTCTGATGTTACACAACGGTAACAATTCTAGCAACACTGCCTCCCTCTGCACGTTTTCATATGCCTTTTTAAATCTATAAGTAAAAGAGACTAATACTTTCCTTTATACAAGTTTCACTACGAACTTCTGTTTAGAAGAGGAAAGTTCATTCGACGTTTCGCTTTGTTCTGAATCTTTATCAAGCAGATAATTATTCGGTACAGAAAGAGGCGTTATCTTAAGCTCTCTTTCCAATTTTTAGATTAATTGTGAATTATTCCAGCCAAGACATTGCGACTTTTGTTGACCACTTTGTTTAATGTAGACACTGTATCCACGTGTCACTTTCTCTTTCTAATTCCATTTTTTCTTAGTTAATCGTACTTTGGGCATAAAAATTACAAGATGATTTGTAGCACAAGGACACAGAAGAAGGAAGGAAACTTAACATAGATAATTTCTCACTTGGAGACCAAATCTGAGACATATATAGATGGAGTGAGAACTGTAGGTGAGGTGGGTGACTGATACATGTGAATAATTGTAAAGGTTTACTCGTGGAGTTTGCCAAACATGGGTTAAGGTCAAGGATGTTTTCAGCGGTCAGGGCCTCCATCCATTGCATTGATTTGATATAAACCTACAGTGAGCGAAACGCTTTGACAGTAAATCTTTTTCCGCATCTGCGACCTTTGTTCAAAATTATGGACAGTGGGATCTGTGTGGAGCACAACGCTGAGCTCACGTTCACAAACACACAAAGTTTTGTTTACTTCTTGTATTTGGTAACGCTGTCTTTTCAGACCTAAATTCTAGGAGCTGGGACTTGGGTCTTGAGACCTGGGAATTGAATAAGTGAATAAGTATAGAAAACCAGTCTCTTGAGAATGTGAGTGAATTTGTTATGCAAGGATGCAAAGGAGAGAGAGAGAGAGAGAGAGAGAGAGAGAGAGAGAGAGAGAGAGAGAGAGAGAGAGAGTTGTGGTAACTCTGCATTAGCAGTATGGGGTATGGGAATGAGTGTGACTTCTGTATGAATGAGTGAACCAGTCCCCTCGGATGTTTGAAGTGTAAATAACAACAATGATAGAAGAGGGGCGCAGCAAGGGTAGAAACAACAGTACAACAGTAGTAACACAGTGCTCACAGTGGTGTTGACAATGATTTTACATTTTTTACATTTTGCCACTAAAGTGGCTAGTTTATTGTGCACCCTATGTCCACCCTGTGGACGGTAGCGACAATAACCAACAGTGGTAAAGTGACAATAACCATCAGTGGTAAACACATCACTGGTAGCACAGTGCTCTCAGTGGTGCTGACAGTGACAATAACCATCAGTGGTAAACACATCACTGGTAACACAGTGTTGATGGAAGACAGACAGATAGTCAAACCTGGGTTTACGTACATAAATTTCTTCATTTTCATAACAGAGGCCTACCTAATGGGTGGATCGACACCATGTCCAGCTCTTCTAGGGTAGGGTAGGGTAGGTGCCTGAGCCAGAGCTTGCAGCTCACAAGACTGTCGTTCCCATTAGCCCCCTTGGGGTGGGGATGGCAGACCAGAGAGGCCTAGCTTCTTCCTACGAGCCCCGTGAGGGATGGAAATGTGGCTAGGCCTAGGGACAGTTGGTCTCAACGATAAGGGAGGGGTACTAGTGCCTCCTCCCATGGGAGACTTAGGTCTCAGACACTCCCTAGACAAGGAGCCAAGGCCGGGCCACCACTTGGAGAAGGCCCGGGCCGGGAGGATACCTGCGTATCAACAAGAAGAAGAAGCCTACCTAATGTCACTAATATTTGGAAAGCTGATTCTAAATGTAATATCGCTTTTCTATATAACGTAATTATATTTAATTGGTAAACATTATTTATTTTTATTTTTTATTGCTCGTCTGTAATCTTTGTTGACTTCTGCCTAATGGATGGGTATGAGGCGCGTAATATAAAACACACACACACACACACACACACACACACACACACACACACACACACACACACACACACACACACACACACACACACACACACACACACACACACACACACACACACACAGGCAAAGGACCCAGGAGAATAAGGAGAGCAGTCGTAGAGCCAGAAACGAATATGCACAGATAAGAAAGGAGGCCCAAAGACAATATGAAAATGACATAGCAGCGAAAGCCAAATCTGACCCGAAACTGTTGTACAGCCACATCAGGAGGAAAACAACAGTCAAGGACCAGGTAATCAGGCTAAGGAAGGAGGAGAGACAAAAAGAAATGACCGTGAAGTATGTGAGGAACTCAACAAGAGATTCAAAGAAGTGTTCACAGAGGAGACAGAAGGGGCTCCAGAAAGACGGAGAGGTGGGGCACACCACCATGTGCTGGACATGGAAGGAGTGAAGAGGCTTCTGAGTGAGCTAGATACCTCAAAGGCAATGGGGCCAGATAACATCTCCCCATGGGTATTGAGAGAGGGAGCAGAGGCGCTATGTGTACCCCTAACAACAATATTCAATACATCTATCGAAACAGGGAGATTGCCTGAGGCATGGAAGACAGCAAATGTAGTCCCAATCTTTAAAAAAGGAGACAGACATGAAGCATTAAACTACAGACCAGTGTCACTGACATGTATAGTATGCAAAATCATGGAGAAGATTATCAGGAGAAGAGTGGTGGAACACCTAGAAAGGAATGATCTCATCAACAGCAGCCAACATGGTTTCAGGGATGGGAAATCCTGTGTCACAAACCTACTGGAGTTCTATGACATGGTGACAGCAGTAAGACAAGAGAGAGAGGGGTGGGTGGATTGCATATTCTTGGACTGCAAGAAGGCGTTTGACACAGTTCCACACAAGAGATTGGTGCAAAAACTGGAGGACCAAGCAGGGATAACAGGGAAGGCACTACAATGGATCAGGGAATACTTGTCAGGAAGACAGCAGCGAGTCATGGTACGTGGCGAGGTGTCAGAGTGGGCACCTGTGACCAGCGGGGTCCCACAGGGGTCAGTCCTAGGACCAGTGCTGTTTCTGGTATTTGTGAACGACATGACGGAAGGAATAAACTCCGAGGTGTCCCTGTTTGCAGATGACGTGAAGTTGATGAGAAGAGTTCATTCGATCGAAGACCAGGCAGAACTACAAAGGGATCTGGACAGGCTGCAGACCTGGTCCAGCAACTGGCTCCTGGAGTTCAATCCCACCAAGTGCAAAGTCATGAGGATTGGGGAAGGGCAAAGAAGACCGCAGACGGAGTACAGTCTAGGGGGCCAGAGACTACAAACATCACTCAAGGAAAAAGATCTTGGGGTGAGTATAACACCAGGCACATCTCCTGAAGCGCACATCAACCAAATAACTGCTGCAGCATATGGGCGCCTGGCAAACCTCAGAACAGCATTCCGACATCTTAATAAGGAATCGTTCAGGACCCTGTACACCGTGTACGTTAGGCCCATATTGGAGTATGCGGCACCAGTTTGGAACCCACACCTAGCCAAGCATGTAAAGAAACTAGAGAAAGTGCAAAGGTTTGCAACAAGACTAGTCCCAGAGTTAAGAGGTATGTCCTATGAGGAGAGGTTAAGGGAAATCAACCTGACGACACTGGAGGACAGGAGAGATAGGGGGGACATGATAACGACTTACAAAATACTGAGAGGAATTGACAAGGTGGACAAAGACAGGATGTTCCAGAGACTGGACACAGCAACACGGGGACACAGTTGGAAGCTGAAGACACAGATGAATCACAGGGATGTTAGGAAGTATTTCTTCAGCCACAGAGTAGTCAGGAAGTGGAATAGTTTGGGAAGCGATGTAGTGGAGGCAGGATCCATACATAGCTTTAAGCAGAGGTACGATAAAGCTCATGGTTCAGGGAGAGTGACCTAGTAGCGACCAGTGAAGAGGCGGGGCCAGGAGCTTGGACTCGACCCCTGCAACCTCAACTAGGTGAGTACAACTAGGTGAGTACAGACACAGACGCACACGCACAGACACAGACACAGACACATACGCACACACAGACACACACGCACACACACAGACACACGCACACACACACAGACACGCACACACACGGACACGCGCACACACACACACACACACACACACACACACACACACACACACACACACACACACACACACACAAACACACACACACACACACACACACACCACACACACACACACACACCACACACCACACACACACACACACACACACACACACACACACACACACACACACTAACTTTATTGGCAATCTAAGAGCTTGATAGCATTTTTATTGTTATGAGACATACAAGTCTCTCTCTCTCTCTCTCTCTCTCTCTCTCTCTCTCTCTCTCTCTCTCTCTCTCTCTCTCTCTCTCTATCTATCTATCTATCTATCTCTTCCCCATTTTCCTTTCTCATTCTCCCCATCTCCTACCCTTCCCTTCTCTCTCTTTCCCCCTCTCTCTCGCTCTCTCTCTCTCCCTTTCCCTTCTCACTATCCCCCCTCTCTCTCTTTCTACCTTTCCCTTCTCTCTCTCTTTCTCACCCTCTCTCTCTCTCACTCTCTCCCCCTTTTTCCCTCTCTCTCTCCTTCTACCTTTCCCTTCTCTCTCTCTTTCTCCATCTCTCTCTCTCTTCCCCATTTTCCCTTCTCACTCTTCCCCTCTCCTATCCTTCCCTTCTCTCTCTCTCTCCCCTCTCTCTCTCTCACTCTCTCTCTCTCCCCCTTTTTCCTTCTCTCTCTCTCCCTCTCTCTCTCTCTATCTATCTATCTATCTATCTATCTATCTATTCCCCATTTTCCCTTCTCACTCTCCCCCTCTCCTACCCTTCCCTTCTCTCTCTTTTCTCCTCTCTCTCACTCTCTCTCTCCCTCTTTCCCTTCTCACTCTCCCCCTCTCTCTCTCCTACCTTTCCCATCTCTCTCTCTCTCTCTCACTAAAAAAAAAATGGCGGGGACTCGCAGGAACCAGGGATCAGATGAGAATGGTTCTGGTAGGGAGGTGTGGATGGAGGAGCAGTGGAAAAGGATGGAACAGGAGTTGGAGAGAAAATTAGGAAAGCTTTCTGAAAAAATGGAGAAAGAGCTCTCTGTGAAATTGGAAAAGAGGTTGGAAAAGGAGACAAAGAATTGAGAGGCACAAGCCGAAACTGCAGTAACCAGGATAAGGGTCCTAGAAGTTGAGATAAATAGGCTGAAGCGAGTTACAGGGGCAGTGACCAGAGAAGACACAGCATATGAAACTGAGAGGCCGAACAGGAAGGAAGGAGATATGAATTATGCTAAGGTTATATCAGCCTGCCAAGAAGGGCCTAGGAGTGAAAGGGAAGAACAGCTGGGTGAAGATGGAGAGGGTGATAGGTCGAATGCTGAAGCACAACCATGCTACCAAGAGCCACTGGAAAAATCAAGGGAGAAAATGACCACATACAAGCAGGATCCAGAGTCACAGAGGGTGAGGCAATGGGAGGAGGAAAGGGCAAAATCAGTGTTTATCCATGGGCTTCAGGAGAGAGAGGAAAGGACACACACTGAAAGGTGACAGGAAGAAAGAAAGGAGATTGAGAAAATCATCATGGAAATAGGTGAAGAAGAGATGGACGAGATTGTAAATTTTCAGAGAATAGGGGGGTACTCGAAGGGGAGAAACCGACCGATCAAGCTGATTCTCAGGACGGAAACAGTGCAGAACAGGATCCTCCAAGAGAAACCACGGTTGAAATACTCGGAAGAGTACAAGAGGGTGTTGCTAGACAGAGACAAAACACAAACAGAACGACAGCAGCTGAGGGAGAGGACAAAAAAGCGAAAGGAGGTACGAAAGGAGACAAGGATGGAACCAGCAGAGGTCAGTCAGAGCAGAACACAGCAGCAAGGGCAAACACACACACAACTATCCACAGAACCCCACAACCTGTCACACCATCCCAACACACACTACAATCCATACCCACAGCTTCCACCCAACACCGAGCTATAGAATCCCACAGTAAGCTACCAGGTCTCCCACCCTCAAACCACAGTGTTGGAAAGGAAACTGAAGGTATGGTACACAAACGCTGATGGAATAACAAATAAGTGGGAGGAGTGGCACGAAAGAGTCAAAGAGGCATCACCGGACATCATAGCTCTCACAGAAATCAAGCTTACATGCCATCTTTCCAATGGGATACCAGATCCTGAGGAAAGACAGAGAGAACAGGGGGGGGGGTGGAGGAGTGGCATTGCTGATCAAAAACCTATGGAATTTTGATGAGCTGGAGAGAGGAGACAGCGGAGAAAAAAGTGATTACATAGCGGGAATGCTTCACTCTGGAGGTCCCAAAGTGGTAATAGCAGTGATGTATAACCCACCACAGAACAGCAGGAGGCTAAGCCAAGAGTACGACGAGAGCAATAGAGCAATGGTTGACACACAGGCTGCAGTGGCCAGAAGAGCTCATGCATGCAGGGCAAAGCTCCTGATCATGGGTGACTTTAACCACAAGGAGATCGATTGGGAGAACTTGGAGCCACATGGGGGCCAAGATACATGGAGGGCTAAGATGATGGAGGTGGTACTGGAAAACTTCATGTACCAACACGTAAGGGACACTACAAGAGAGAGAGGAGAGGATGAACCAGCAAGATTGGACTTAGTATTCACCTTGAGTAGTGCAGATATCGAGGACATCACATATGAAAGACCCCTTGGGGGCCAGCAATCATGTGGTTTTAAGCTTCGATTACACAGTAGAGTTACAAGTGGAGGGAGAAGCAGGAAAGCCAGGACGAATGAAGCCAAACTACAAGAAAGGAGACTACACGAGAATGAGAAACTTCCTTAACGGGGTTCAGTGGGACAGAGAACTGGCAGGGAAGCCAGTTAATGAGATGATGGAATATGTAGCAACAATGTGCAAGGAGGCTGAGGAGAGGTTTGTATCCAAGGGTAACAGAAATAATGAAAAAGCCAGGATGAGCTCATGGTTCAACCAAAGGTGCAGGGAGGCAAAAACCAAGTGTGCTAGGGAATGGAAGAAATATAGAAGGCAAAGGACCCAGGAGAATAAGGGGAGCAGTCGTAGAGGCAGAAACCAATATGCACAGATAAGAAGGGAGGCCCAAAGACAATATGAAAACGACATAGCAGCGAAAGCCAAATCTGACCCAAAACTGTTATACAGCCACATCAGGAGGAAAACAACAGTCAAGGACCAGGTAATCAGGCTAAGGAAGGAAGGAGGAGAGACAACAAGAAATGACCGTGAAGTATGTGAGGAACTCAACAAGAGATTCAAAGAAGTGTTCACAGAGGAGACAGAAGGGCCTCCAGAAAGACAGAGAGATGGGGCACACCACCAAGTGCTGGACACAGTGCACACAACCGAGGAAGAGGTGAAGAGGCTTCTGAGTGAGCTAGATACCTCAAAGGCAATGGGGCCGGATAACATCTCCCCATGGGTCCTGAGGGAGGGAGCAGAGGCGCTATTTGTACCCCTAACAACAATATTCAATACATCTATCGAAACAGGGAGATTGCCTGAGGCATGGAAGACAGCAAATGTAGTCCCAATCTTTAAAAAAGGAGACAGACATGAAGCACTAAACTACAGACCAGTGTCACTGACATGTATAGTATGCAAAATCATGGAGAAGATTATCAGGAGAAGAGTGGTGGAACACCTAGAAAGGAATGATCTCATCAACAGCAGCCAACATGGTTTCAGGGACGGGAAATCCTGTGTCACAAACCTACTGGAGTTCTATGACATGGTGACAGCAGTAAGACAAGAGAGAGAGGGGTGGGTGGATTGCAATTTCTTGGACTGCAAGAAGGCGTTTGACACAGTTCCACACAAGAGATTAGTGCAAAAACTGGAGGACCAAGCAGGGATAACAGGGAAGGCACTACAATGGATCAGGGAATACTTGTCAGGAAGACAGCAG
Source organism: Cherax quadricarinatus (assembly GCF_038502225.1). NCBI lineage: Eukaryota > Metazoa > Arthropoda > Malacostraca > Decapoda > Parastacidae > Cherax > Cherax quadricarinatus. The sequence continues at coordinate 94,195 of NW_027196000.1, read as the reverse complement.
CGAGTCATGGTACGTGGCGAGGTGTCAGAGTGGGCACCTGTGACCAGCGGGGTCCCACAGGGGTCAGTCCTAGGACCAGTGCTGTTTCTGGTATTTGTGAACGACATGACGGAAGGAATAGACTCTGAGGTGTCCCTGTTTGCAGATGACGTGAAGTTGATGAGAAGAATTCACTCGATCGAAGACCAGGCAGAACTACAAAGGGATCTGGACAGGCTGCAGACCTGGTCCAGCAATTGGCTCCTGGAGTTCAATCCCACCAAGTGCAAAGTCATGAAGATTGGGGAAGGGCAAAGAAGACCGCAGACGGAGTACAGTCTAGGGGGCCAGAGACTACAAACCTCACTCAAGGAAAAAGATCTTGGGGTGAGTATAACACCAGGCACATCTCCTGAAGCGCACATCAACCAAATAACGGCTGCAGCATATGGGCGCCTAGCAAACCTCAGAACAGCATTCCGACATCTTAATAAGGAATCGTTCAGGACCCTGTACACCGTGTACGTTAGGCCCATATTGGAGTATGCGGCACCAGTTTGGAACCCACACCTAGCCAAGCACGTAAAGAAACTAGAGAAAGTGCAAAGGTTTGCAACAAGACTAGTCCCAGAGCTAAGAGGTATGTCCTACGAGGAGAGGTTAAGGGAAATCAACCTGACGACACTGGAGGACAGGAGAGATAGGGGGGACATGATAACGACATACAAAATACTGAGAGGAATTGACAAGGTGGACAAAGACAGGATGTTCCAGAGATTGGACACAGTAACAAGGGGACACAGTTGGAAGTTGAAGACACAGATGAATCACAGGGATGTTAGGAAGTATTTCTTCAGCCACAGAGTAGTCAGTAAGTGGAATAGTTTGGGAAGCGATGTAGTGGAGGCAGGATCCATACATAGCTTTAAGCAGAGGTATGATAAAGCTCACGGTTCAGGGAGAGTGACCTAGTAGCGATCAGTGAAGAGGCGGGGCCAGGAGCTCGGACTCGACCCCTGCAACCTCAACTAGGTGAGTACAACTAGGTGAGTACACACACACACACACACACACACACACACACACACACACACACACACACACACACACACACACACACACACACACACACACACACACACACACACACACACACACACACACACACACACACACACGGTGGGTGCAGACGTGGGTACACAAGGCTCCGAGAACCTTCGTGTTTTTGAGGCGTGCAATAACCGCTAGCAGTAATCAGTGGTAGTGACAAAGTCAGTGAACAAACCTACGAGTGATAACTATAGTTATTAGTTGAAAAAATTCGAGAGGAAACCTGAATTCAGTATTTTTTTTTAAAAGTGCCAAACCGTTGTGGATCTACTAGGCACTGTTGCCACACAGATACAAACATAAAAAGATCAAAGTGAGTGTGGAAACGGGTGATCAAGAATTACCAGCGTTTGGTTAACAAGTGAAATGTGGGGCACCGTAATGTGAGAGTGAAAAAGTTAATAAGCAAAAGGAGAAAGAAAAAATAAAATATACAACAAGGGAAGGTGGCAGTAGGCCTGCTGAAGCAGTGACGTCACAACAGTTTGTATGCCATTATACATATAAAGTGTAACACCGAATGTGAAGTGTATTCTGTAATAAGTGAAAAGTGAAATCACTTGAGGAACGCGGGATGCATGAGCATATATGGTTATAAACATCACG
>NW_027196000.1:0-90000 GCF_038502225.1 Cherax quadricarinatus | reverse complement strand
TGGTGGAGAGTGCACCTGACACCATGTATGGTGGAGAGTACACCTGACACCATGTATGGTGGAGAGTGCACCTGACACCATGTATGGTGGAGAGTGCACCTGACACCATGTATGGTGGAGAGTACACCTGACACCATGTATGGTGGAGAGTGCACCTGACACCATGTATGGTGGAGAGTACACCTGACACCATGTATGGTGGAGAGTGCACCTGACACCATGTATGGTGGAGAGTGCACCTGACACCATGTATGGTGGAGAGTACACCTGACACCATGTATGGTGGAGAGTGCACCTGACACCATGTATGGTGGAGAGTACACCTGACACCATGTATGGTGGAGAGTGCACCTGACACCATGTATGGTGGAGAGTACACCTGACACCATGTATGGTGGAGAGTGCACCTGACACCATGTATGGTGGAGAGTGCACCTGACACCATGTATGGTGGAGAGTACACCTGACACCATGTATGGTGGAGAGTGCACCTGACACCATGTATGGTGGAGAGTGCACCTGACACCATGTATGGTGGAGAGTGCACCTGACACCATGTATGGTGGAGAGTGCACCTGACACCATGTATGGTGGAGAGTGCACCTGACACCATGTATGGTGGAGAGTGCACCTGACACCATGTATGGGGGAGAACATCATGTTGAAGAGTATTTATTGCGTCGTTTCCTTGATATTTTCTTCAACCTCTTGTTCCTGCAACCCCCTGATCACTCTCTCATAATACTTTCCACTAAATTTTGCACTTCTTTTTCTGTAACCAGGGTACGTAATCTATGAAAATGTCTCTATAGGAAGATTTATTACTTGCCAACAGTACTCAAAATCTTGTTGGACGCCTAACAAATACTCTCATGTTGGCAAATACTATATCTTCTTTCTCTTACAAAAAACATCTCTGCTTTACCCTCGTGTGTGAACATTTCTTTTACCTTCGTTTTACATTTTTCACTCAATCTTCCCTTAACATAATCAAGCTAAACCTTTTTCAAGGTACTGAGATACAAAATACATTGCCTAACACTGTACTCATATTTTCATATTGTAAAATCTTAATATTCCTGTATATTCCACACCAGTCATCTGCTGACCTCTGGTAATCCCAGTTTAGTGTAAACAAACTAGATAGACTCTACCCATCTCTCCTTCTCTGCCTACCCAATTTCATTAAAAAAGAAAGTATTTTTTCATATCTACATCTACCCTTTAGCTTTTGTTTCTCATATGGCTTAAAGATCTGAGGTTCTCCTCGAAATGAACACAGCTTCTGCACATTTTGTACCTATAGCCAGACCTGTCAGCAAGACGCCTTTACAACCACACTATCTTACTTTGGTCTGAAATTCTTCCCACTGATTTGCAGTTCTACCTACCACCAAGAGGTATTTTATCACTGACTCTGTCATGAAGAACAATCTTCTTTTACACAACGGTTTGGTTTTAAATGAACATGATAAAACAGTATGCAGAGTCAAAATTTATTCAAATAAATTCTTGTCCTGCATATCTGAATCATTGTCAAAATATTTCCTTCTTCCCCCAGTTCTCGTCTTACTCTTACTCTCTCTCTTTTTCACTGTATTATTTCATGTGCCTTAACAGTTGTGTATTTCCATTAAATTATATATCTGATCACTATCTCTTCATAACAGTTCTTCTTAGTGTACAAACAATATAAAATTCTATAAAATCTTCGTGGTTGTCCTGCCCGGCCTCTACCATCCATTGATCTCTCTCTGTCTCGCAGTAAACATTGATCTCTCTGTCTCGCAGTAAACATTGATCTCTCTGTCTCGCAGTAAACATTGATCTCTCTGTCTCGCAGTAAACATTGATCTCTCTGTCTCGCAGTAAACATTGATCTCTCTGTCTCGCAGTAAACATGGAGAACATCAAAGTTTTCTCATCCTGTTGAAGAGGAAAATGACATACAAATGTCTTCAGTCTGATCGACAACATACAACACGTTGAGACTGTAGTGTACACGGCGTCTTAAAAGAGGATGAGGAGAGGATGAGGAGAGGATGAGGAGAGGATGAGGAGAGGATGAGGAGAGGACGTGGAGAGAGAATGAAGAGGCTGTGTCGAGGGAGAGAAAAAAGGACGTGTTGAAGAAATTTTATTTCATTTATGTTACTGTCAAAATTAATAATTTTGTACCAAAAGAACTTCAGGAAATTTACCTGACCTTATTATAACAAGTGCAGTTTTATTTAGCCTAATCCAACTAAATAGATTACAATAATTTAATAATAAACAAACACAATGAAATACATTTTTCTTCTTTAGGTTCTGAATGATTTTTGCGAATTTATTGCATACACAAATTTTCGCTTTCCTTATTCAGCAAGAAGAACGTTGCTATTTAAGCCTAAATCGGAAAATGCGCTTGTTGTAATAAGGTTAGGTAAGTATTCTAAGATTCTTATGGTACATAATTATTAATTTTTACACTAACATAAACGAAAAATCTATCTTTAAACGTATAAGAGAAAATTTTTGAAAGGATTTAATTTTAAATGAGTTCTTGCCTATTCGGCAAGACATATCTATCTATCTATCTATCTATCTATATATATATATATATATATATATATATATATATATATATATATATATATATATATATATATATATATATATATATATATATATATATATATATATATTATATATATATATATATATATATATATATATATATATATATATATATATATATATATATATATATATATATATATATATATGTCGTGCCGAATATGTAAAACTGGTCAATTAGCAAGAACTCATTTAAAATTAAGTTCTTTCTAAAATTTTCTCTTATACGTTTAAAGATATATTTTTTTCATTATTGTTGATGATATTGTAACCACGAATGAATGGTATTCAATCAATAAGAGCATTGTGACTCGCCGAAGGCTCGAGAATGAAATTAGCCTTGACACACACACACCATCGTGTGTCTCGGATCACGGGTGTGATCTTTGTAGGCTTGGCTGGTCCTGTGGGTTTGAGCGTTGTGTGATTTTCGCTCACCATGAGACGGGCCAAGACAACATGGGTTCAAGCCCTCGGTTAGTCATAGTGTTGTTATTGATTAAATACCACTTGTCCGTGGTTACAGTAAGTTATATACTGCTTGAGGAAGCTAGTACACCAAACAGGAAGTAGAATGAAATTAACTCTGAGCCACCCACAATATCAGTGTAAGTGGGAGTGCTGTGCGAGAGTACAGGAAGGGTGTGGGAGTGATGTGGGAGAGTACAGGAAGGGTGTGGGTGTGATGTGGGAGAGTACAGGAAGGGTGTAGGAGTGATGTGGGAGAGTACAGGAAGGGTGTGGGAGTGCTGGAAGGGTGTGGGAGTGAGTAGAGTACAGGAAGGGTGTGGGAGTGCTGTGGGAGAGTACAGGAAGGGTGTGGGAGTGCAGGAAGGGTGTGGGAGTGATGTGGGAGAGTACAGGAAGAGTGATGTGGGAGTACAGGAAGGGTGTGGGAGAGTACAGGAAGGGTGTGGGAGTGATGTGGGAGAGTACAGGAAGGGTGGGGAGTGAGTGGGAGAGTACAGGAAGGGTGTGGGAGTGCTGTGGGAGAGTACAGGAAGGGTGTGGGAGTGATGTGGGAGAGTACAGGAAGGGTGTGGGAGTGATGTGGGAGAGTACAGGAAGGGTGTGGGAGTGATGCGGGAGAGTACAGGAAGGGTGTGGGAGTGGGAGTGCTGTGGGAGAGTACAGGAAGGGTGTGGGAGTGATGTGGGAGAGTACAGGAAGGGTGTGGGAGTGATGTGGGAGAGTACAGGAAGGGTGTGGGAGTGATGTGGGAGAGTACAGGAAGGGTGTGGGAGTGCTGTGGGAGAGTACAGGAAGGGTGTGGGAGTGATGTGGGAGAGTACAGGAAGGGTGTGGGAGTGATGTGGGAGAGTACAGGAAGGGTGTGGGAGTGATGTGGGAGAGTACAGGAAGGGTGTGGGAGTGCTGTGGGAGAGTACAGGAAGGGTGTGGGAGTGATGTGGGAGAGTACAGGAAGGGTGTGGGAGTGATGTGGGAGAGTACAGGAAGGGTGTGGGAGTGCTGTGGGAGAGTACAGGAAGGGTGTGGGAGTGATGTGGGAGAGTACAGGAAGGAAGGGTGTGGGAGTGATGTGGGAGAGTACAGGAAGAGTACAGTGTGGTAGTGATGTGGGAGAGTACAGGAAGGGTGTGGGAGTGATGTGGGAGAGTACAGGAAGGGTGTGGGAGTGATGTGGGAGAGTACAGGAAGGGTGTGGGAGTGATGTGGGAGAGTACAGGAAGGGTGTGGGAGTGCTGTGGGAGAGTACAGGAAGGGTGTGGGAGTGGAAGGGTGTGGGAGTGAGAGAGTACAGGAAGGGTGTGGGAGTGCTGTGGGAGAGTACAGGAAGGGTGTGGGAGTGCTGTGGGAGAGTACAGGAAGGGTGTGGGAGTGATGTGGGAGAGTACAGGAAGGGTGTGGGAGTGATGTGGGAGAGTACAGGAAGGGTGTGGGAGTGATGTGGGAGAGTACAGGAAGGGTGTGGGAGTGATGTGGGAGAGTACAGGAAGGGTGTGGGAGTGCTGTGGGAGAGTACAGGAAGGGTGTGGGAGTGATGTGGGAGAGTACAGGAAGTGTGGGAGTGATGTGGGAGAGTACAGGAAGGGTGTGGGAGTGATGTGGGAGAGTACAGGAAGGGTGTGGGAGTGCTGTGGGAGAGTACAGGAAGGGTGTGGGAGTGATGTGGGAGAGTACAGGAAGGGTGTGGGAGTGCTGTGGGAGAGTACAGGAAGGGTGTGGGAGTGATGTGGGAGAGTACAGGAAGGGTGTGGGAGTGCTGTGGGAGAGTACAGGAAGGGTGTGGGAGAGTAGAGTACAGGAAGGGTGTGGGAGTGATGTGGGAGAGTACAGGAAGGGTTTGGGAGTGATGTGGGAGAGTACAGGAAGGGTGTGTGGTGGGAGAGTACAGGAAGGGTGTGGGAGTGATGTGGGAGAGTACAGGAAGGGTGTGGGAGAGTACAGGAAGGGTGTGGTGAGTGCAGGAAGGGTGTGGGAGTGTGGGGAGAGTACAGGTTGGGTGTTGGAGTGCTGTGGGAGAGTACAGGAAGGGTGTGGGAGTGCTGTGGGAGAGTACAGGAAGGGTGTGGGAGTGATGTGGGAGAGTACAGGAAGGGTGTGGGAGTGAGAGTACAGGAAGGGTGTGGGAGTGATGTGGGAGAATACAGGAAGGGTGTGGGAGTACAGGTAGGGTGTGGGAGTGCTGTGGGAGAGTACAGGAAGGGTGTGGGAGTGCTGTGGGAGAGTACAGGAAGGGTCTGGGAGAGTACAGGAAGGGTGTGGGAGAGTACAGGAAGGGTGTGGGAGTGGAAGGGTATGGGAGTGATGTGGGAGAGTACAGAAAGGGTGTGGGAGTGATGTGGGAGAGTACAGGAAGGGTGTGGGAGAGTACAGGAAGGGTGTGGGAGTGATGTGGGAGAGTACAGGAAGGGTATGGGAGAGCAGGAAGGGTGTGGGAGTGATGTGGGAGAGTACAGGAAGGGTGTGGGAGTGATGTGGGAGAGTACAGGAAGGGTGTGGGAGTGATGTGGGAGAGTACAGCAAGGGTGTGGGAGTGCTGTGTTCAACAACAGACGGACACAATGTTAAAATTTTAAAATGGTTTTTAAGTAATATGAACAATAGATGTTTGTGTATTGTTTACTGATTATACCAGGAAATGTGTTCAACAAAACTGTGATTCGAATTTTCCAGCTTGAATTCTTTTTTTGTCAATAAATCGAGACCACCATGATAATTAACTTTATTCCTGGAGAGATATTATTTTGTGTGTTATGTATTGCGTTATCTGTATTAATATCAAATAAAGGAGATCATTGTGGAGGTGCGTGGGATATGGATTCTGAGAAGTGTAAGTGAATGTTTTGGGAAGCAGCTACGGTGAAAACTGTGTTCCACAAGGTACAGCACTCATCCCCATCCTATTCCTCATCCTCATATCTGACATAAACAGAGATGTAAGCCGCGTCTTAATTTGCAGATGACACTCGAATTGCCATGACAGTGTCATCCATCGAAGACACTGCAAGAATCCAAGCGGACATCAACCAAATTTTCAAATAGGTCACTGAAAACAATATGAAGTTCAATGAAGAGAAATTTCAACTACTCAGATATGGAAAACTTTAGGATATTAAAACTGTATTAGAATACAGAACAAATTCTAACCATACAATAGAGCGAAAAAGTAATGTGAAGGACCTGGGAGTGATAATGGCAGAGGATCTAGCCTTCAAAGACCACAATAATGTATCTACTACATCTGATAGAAAAATGATAGGATGGATAATGAGAACCTTCAAAACTAGGGACGCCAAGCCCATGATGATTCTCTTCAAATCGCTTGTTCTCTCTAGGCTGGAATACTGCTGTACACTAACGGCTCCCTTCAAGGCTGGCGAAAATGTTGACCTGGAGGGAATACAAAGAACTTTCACTACACACATAAGTACGATAAAGTACCTAAATTATTTGGAACGGTTGAGGTCCCTTGATTTGTATTTCCTGGAATGCAGGCGAGAGGGATTGGTACCAAACTTGCACACGAAACTCACTCCCTTTGAGAGCAAAAGACTCGGCAGGAGATGCAACATTCCCCCAATGAAAAGCAGGGTCGCCGCTAGAATACCAAGAGGCAACACAATAGGTGTCAGGGGCAAAAGACTGTTCAACTGCCTCCCAGCATACATAAGGGGGATTACCAATAAACCCCTGGCTGTCTTCAAGAAGACGCTGGACGGGCACCTAAAGTCAGAATCTGACTATCCGGGCTGTGGTTCTTACGTCAGTTTCCGTGCGGCCAGCAGTAACAGCCTGGTCGATCAGACCCTGATCCACCCCGAGGCCTGGTCTCAGACCAAGCCGCGGGGGCGTTGACCCCCGAAACCCTTTCCAGGTATACTCCAGGTATACTCCAGGTAAGGTGTCATAGAAAATACAGCAGGATAAAAGAACACTACATCAGAATATAAGAATGGTAATATACACGAAAATTAAATAAATAAGCAAGAAAAGTTCAGTGACAAATATAAAAGTGCAGCGTAAACTACAAAGACAGTGTAGTAACAAAGACAGTGTAGTAACAAAGACAGTGTAGTAACAAAGACAGTGTAGTAACAAAGACAGTGTAGTAACAAAGACAGTGTAGTAACAAAGACAGTGTAGTAACAAAGACAGTGTAGTAACAAAGACAGTGTAGTAACAAAGACAGTGTAGTAACAAAGACAGTGTAGTAACAAAGACAGTGTAGTAACAAAGACAGTGTAGTAACAAAGACAGTGCAGTAACAAAGACAGTGTAACAAAGACAGTAACAAAGACAGTGTAGTAACAAAGACAGTGTAGTAACAAAGACAGTGTAGTAACAAAGACAGTGTAGTAACAAAGACAGTGTAGTAACAAAGACAGTGACAGTAACAAAGACAGTGTAGTAACAAAGACAGTGTAGTAACAAAGACAGTGTAGTAACAAAGACAGTGTGTAGTAACAAAGACAGTGTAGTAACAAAGACAGTGTAGTAACAAAGACAGTGTAGTAACAAAGACAGTAAGTAACAAAGACAGTGTAGTAACAAAGACAGTGTAGTAACAAAGACAGTGTAGTAACAAAGACAGTGTAGTAACAAAGACAGTGTAGTAACAAAGACAGTGTAGTAACAAAGACAGTGTAGTAACAAAGACAGTGTAGTAACAAAGACAGTGTAGTAACAAAGACAGTGTAGTAACAAAGACAGTGTAGTAACAAAGACAGTGTAGTAACAAAGACAGTGTAGTAACAAAGACAGTGTAGTAACAAAGACAGTGTAGTAACAAAGACAGTGTAGTAACAAAGACAGTGTAGTAACAAAGACAGTGTAGTAACAAAGACAGTGTAGTAACAAAGACAGTGTAGTAACAAAGACAGTGTAGTAACAAAGACAGTGTAGTAACAAGACAGTGTAGTAACAAAGACAGTGTAGTAACAAAGACAGTGTAGTAACAACAAAGACAGTGTAGTAACAAAGACAGTGTAGTAACAAAGACAGTGTAGTAACAAGACAGTGTAGTAACAAAGACAGTGTAGTAACAAAGACAGTGTAGTAACAAGACAGTGTAGTAACAAAGACAGTGTAGTAACAAAGACAGTGTAGTAACAAAGACAGTGTAGTAACAAAGACAGTGTAGTAACAAGACAGTGTAGTAACAAAGACAGTGTAGTAACAAAGACAGTGTAGTAACAAAGACAGTGTAGTAACAAAGACAGTGTAGTAACAAAGACAGTGTAGTAACAAAGACAGTGTAGTAACAAAGACAGTGTAGTAACAAAGACAGTGTAGTAACAAAGACAGTGTAGTAACAAAGACAGTGTAGTAACAAAGACAGTGTAGTAACAAAGACAGTGTAGTAACAAAGACAGTGTAGTAACAAAGACAGTGTAGTAACAAAGACAGTGTAGTAACAAAGACAGTGTAGTAACAAAGACAGTGTAGTAACAAAGACAGTGTAGTAACAAAGACAGTGTAGTAACAAAGACAGTGTAGTAACAAAGACAGTGTAGTAACAAAGACAGTGTAGTTCAAAGACAGTGTAGTAACAAAGACAGTGTAGTAACAAAGACAGTGTAGTAACAAAGACAGTGTAGTAACAAAGACAGTGTAGTAACAAAGACAGAGTAACAAGACAGTGTAGTAACAAAGACAATGTAGTAACAAAGACAATGTAGTAACAAACACAATGACAGTGTAGTAACAAAGACAGTGTAGTAACAAAGACAGTGTAGTAACAAAGACAATGTAGTAACAAAGAAAGTGTAGTAACAAAGACAATGTAGTAACAAAGACAGTGTAGTAACAAAGAAAGTGTAGTAACAAAGACAATGTAGTAACAAAGACAGTGTAGTAACAAAGAAAGTGTAGTAACAAAGACAATGTAGTAACAAAGACAATATAGTAACAAAGACAGTGTAGTAACAAAGACAATGTAGTAACAAAGAAAGTGTAGTAACAAAGACAATGTAGTAACAAAGACAATGTAGTAACAAAGACAGTGTAGTAAAGACAGTGATGTAACAAAGTGTACAAAGACAGTGTAGTAACAAAGACAATGTAGTAACAAAGACAATAGTAACAAAGACAGTGTAGTAACAAAGACAGTGTAGTAACAAAGACAGTGTAGTAACAAAGACAGTGTAGTAACAAAGAGTAACAAAGACAATGTGTAGTAACAAAGAGTAGTGTAGTAACAAAGACAGTGTAGTAACAAAGACAGTGTAGTAACAAAGACAGTGTAGTAACAAAGACAGTGTAGTAACAAAGACAGTAGTAACAAAGACAGTGTAGTAACAAAGACAGTGTAGTAACAAAGAGTAACAAAGACAATGTAGTAACAAGACAGTGTAGTGTAGTAACAAGACAATGTAGTAACAAAGACAGTGTTGTAACAAAGACAGTGTAGTAACAAAGACAGTAGTAACAAAGACAGTGTAACAAAGGCAATGTAGTAACAAAGACAGTGTAGTAACAAAGACAGTGTAGTAACAAAGACAGTGTAGTAACAAAGACAGTGTAGTAACAAAGACAGTGTAGTAACAAAGACAGTGTAGTAACAAAGACAGTGTAGTAACAAAGACAGTGTAGTAACAAAGACAGTGTAGTAACAAAAGAACAAGACAATAATACAAAACAACGATACAGAAACACGCAAGAACAGTACAATAACATGCAGAAAAGTACATACAAGAACAGAACAGGAATATAATGAAACAGTACAGTAACGTTTAAGTATCATAACTTTAAAAATACTGTAACACAAGACAACAGAGTAAAATGCAATAGCAGTAAAACATAAAAAATAGTGCATTAACTCCAAGAAAAGTGCAGAAACTGACGAGAACTGTACCGTAACACACATGAACGATACAGTAACACAACACCAACTGTACCGTAACACACATGAACGATACAGTAACACAACATCAACTGTACCGTAACACACATGAACGATACAGTAACACAACACCAACTGTACCGTAACACACATGAACGATACAGTAACACAACACCAACTGTACCGTAACACACATGAACGATACAGTAACACAACACCAACTGTACCGTAACACACATGAACGATTCAGTAACACAACACACATGAACGATACAGTACCAACACCAACTGTAACACACATGAACGATACAGTAACACAACACCAACTGTACCGTAACACACATGAACGATACAGTAACACAACACCAACTGTACCGTAACACACATGAACGATACAGTAACACAACACCAACTGTACCGTAACACACATGAACGATACAGTAACACAACACCAACTGTACCGTAACACACATGAACGATACAGTAACACAACACCAACTGTACCGTAACACACATGAACGATACAGTAACACAACACCAACTGTACCGTAACACACATGAACGATACAGTAACACAACACCAACTGTACCGTAACACACATGAACGATACAGTACCGTAACACAACACCAACTGTACCGTAACACACATGAACGATACAGAACTATACAGTAACACAACACCAACTGTACCGTAACACACATGAACGATACAGTAACACAACACCAACTGTACCGTAACACACATGAACGATACAGTAACACAACACCAACTGTACCGTAACACACATGAACGATACAGTAACACAACACCAACTGTACCGTAACACACATGAACGATACAGTAACACAACACCAACTGTACCGTAACACACATGAACGATACAGTAACACAACACCAACTGTACCGTAACACACATGAACGATACAGTAACACAACACCAACTGTACCGTAACACACATGAACGATACAGTAACACAACACCAACTGTACCGTAACACACATGAACGATACAGTAACACAACACCAACTGTACCGTAACACACATGAACGATACAGTAACACAACACCAACTGTACCGTAACACACATGAACGATACAGTAACACAACACCAACTGTACCGTAACACACATGAACGATACAGTAACACAACACCAACTGTACCGTAACACACATGAACGATACAGTAACACAACACCAACTGTACCGTAACACACATGAACGATACAGTAACACAACACCAACTGTACCGTAACACACATGAACGATACAGTAACACACATGAACGATACAGTAACACAACACCAACTGTACCGTAACACACATGAACGATACAGTAACACAACACCAACTGTACCGTAACACACATGAACGATACAGTAACACAACACCAACTGTACCGTAACACACATGAACGATACAGTAACACAACACCAACTGTACCGTAACACACATGAACGATACAGTAACACAACACCAACTGTACCGTAACACACATGAACGATACAGTAACACAACACCAACTGTACCGTAACACACATGAACGATACAGTAACACAACACCAACTGTACCGTAACACACATGAACGATACAGTAACACAACACCAACTGTACCGTAACACACATGAACGATACAGTAACACAACACCAACTGTACCGTAACACACATGAACGATACAGTAACACAACACCAACTGTACCGTAACACACATGAACGATACAGTAACACAACACCAACTGTACCGTAACACACATGAACGATACAGTAACACAACACCAACTGTACCGTAACACACATGAACGATACAGTAACACAACACCAACTGTACCGTAACACACATGAACGATACAGTAACACACATGAACGATACAGTAACACAACACCAACTGTACCGTAACACACATGAACGATACAGTAACACAACACCAACTGTACCGTAACACACATGAACGATACAGTAACACAACACCAACTGTACCGTAACACACATGAACGATACAGTAACACAACACCAACTGTACCGTAACACACATGAACGATACAGTAACACAACACCAACTGTACCGTAACACACATGAACGATACAGTAACACAACACCAACTGTACCGTAACACACATGAACGATACAGTAACACAACACCAACTGTACCGTAACACACATGAACGATACAGTAACACAACACCAACTGTACCGTAACACACATGAACGATACAGTAACACAACACCAACTGTACCGTAACACACATGAACGATACAGTAACACAACACCAACTGTACCGTAACACACATGAACGATACAGTAACACAACACCAACTGTACCGTAACACACATGAACGATACAGTAACACAACACCAACTGTACCGTAACACACATGAACGATACAGTAACACAACACCAACTGTACCGTAACACACATGAACGATACAGTAACACAACACCAACTGTACCGTAACACACATGAACGATACAGTAACACAACACCAACTGTACCGTAACACACATGAACGATACAGTAACACAACACCAACTGTACCGTAACACACATGAACGATACAGTAACACAACACCAACTGTACCGTAACACACATGAACGATACAGTAACACAACACCAACTGTACCGTAACACACATGAACGATACAGTAACACAACACCAACTGTACCGTAACACACATGAACGATACAGTAACACAACACCAACTGTACCGTAACACACATGAACGATACAGTAACACAACACCAACTGTACCGTAACACACATGAACGATACAGTAACACAACACCAACTGTACCGTAACACACATGAACGACAGTAACAGTACCGTAACACACATGAACGATACAGTAACAAACTGTACCGTAACACACATGAACGATACAGTAACACAACACCAACTGTACCGTAACACACATGAACGACACAGTAACACAACACCAACTGTACCGTAACACACATGAACGATACAGTAACACAACACCAACTGTACCGTAACACACATGAACGATACAGTATACACACATGAACGATACAGTAACACAACACCAACTGTACCGTAACACACATGAACGATACAGTAACACAACACCAACTGTACCGTAACACACATGAACGATACAGTAACACAACACCAACTGTACCGTAACACACATGAACGATACAGTAACACAACACCAACTGTACCGTAACACACATGAACGATACAGTAACACAACACCAACTGTACCGTAACACACATGAACGATACAGTAACACAACACCAACTGTACCGTAACACACATGAACGATACAGTAACACAACACCAACTGTACCGTAACACACATGAACGATACAGTAACACAACACCAACTGTACCGTAACACACATGAACGATACAGTAACACAACACCAACTGTACCGTAACACACATGAACGATACAGTAACACAACACCAACTGTACCGTAACACACATGAACGATACAGTAACACAACACCAACTGTACCGTAACACACATGAACGATACAGTAACACAACACACAACTGTACCGTAACACACATGAACGATACAGTAACACAACACCAACTGTACCGTAACACACATGAACGATACAGTAACACAACACCAACTGTACCGTAACACACATGAACGATACAGTAACACAACACCAACTGTACCGTAACACACATGAACGATACAGTAACACAACACCAACTGTACCGTAACACACATGAACGATACAGTAACACAACACCAACTGTACCGTAACACACATGAACGATACAGTAACACAACACCAACTGTACCGTAACACACATGAACGATACAGTAACACAACACCAACTGTACCGTAACACACATGAACGATACAGTAACACAACACCAACTGTACCGTAACACACATGAACGATACAGTAACACAACACCAACTGTACCGTAACACACATGAACGATACAGTAACACAACACCAACTGTACCGTAACACACATGAACGATACAGTAACACAACACCAACTGTACCGTAACACACATGAACGATACAGTAACACAACACCAACTGTACCGTAACACACATGAACGATACAGTAACACAACACCAACTGTACCGTAACACACATGAACGATACAGTAACACAACACCAACTGTACCGTAACACACATGAACGATACAGTAACACAACACCAACTGTACCGTAACACACATGAACGATACAGTAACACAACACCAACTGTACCGTAACACACATGAACGATACAGTAACACAACACCAACTGTACCGTAACACACATGAACGATACAGTAACACAACACCAACTGTACCGTAACACACATGAACGATACAGTAACACAACACCAACTGTACCGTAACACACATGAACGATACAGTAACACAACACCAACTGTACCGTAACACACATGAACGATACAGTAACACAACACCAACTGTACATTAACACCAACGGTACCGTAACACACATGAACGATACAGTAACACAACACCAACTGTACCGTAACACACATGAACGATACAGTAACACAACACCAACTGTACCGTAACACACATGAACGATACAGTAACACAACACCAACTGTACCGTAACACACATGAACGATACAGTAACACAACACCAACTGTACCGTAACACACATGAACGATACAGTAACACAACACCAACTGTACCGTAACACACATGAACGATACAGTAACACAACACCAACTGTACCGTAACACACATGAACGATACAGTAACACAACACCAACTGTACCGTAACACACATGAACGATACAGTAACACAACACCAACTGTACCGTAACACACATGAACGATACAGTAACACAACACCAACTGTACCGTAACACACATGAACGATACAGTAACACAACACCAACTGTACCGTAACACACATGAACGATACAGTAACACAACACCAACTGTACCGTAACACACATGAACGATACAGTACCACAACACCAACTGTACCGTAACACACACGAACGATACAGTAACACAACACCAACTGTACCGTAACACACATGAACGATACAGTAACACAACACCAACTGTACCGTAACACACATGAACGATACAGTAACACAACACCAACTGTACCGTAACACACATGAACGATACAGTACCACAACACCAACTGTACCGTAACACACATGAACGATACAGTAACACAACACTGTACAACTGTACCGTAACACACATGAACGATACAGTAACACAACACCAACTGTACCGTAACACACATGAACGATACAGTAACACAACACCAACTGTACCGTAACACACATGAACGATACAGTAACACAACACCAACTGTACCGTAACACACATGAACGATACAGTAACACAACACCAACTGTACCGTAACACACATGAACGATACAGTAACACAACACCAACTGTACCGTAACACACATGAACGATACAGTAACACAACACCAACTGTACCGTAACACACATGAACGATACAGTAACACAACACCAACTGTACCGTAACACACATGAACGATACAGTAACACAACACCAACTGTACCGTAACACACATGAACGATACAGTAACACAACACCAACTGTACCGTAACACACATGAACGATACAGTAACACAACACCAACTGTACCGTAACACACATGAACGATACAGTAACACAACACCAACTGTACCGTAACACACATGAACGATACAGTAACACAACACCAACTGTACCGTAACACACATGAACGATACAGTAACACAACACCAACTGTACCGTAACACACATGAACGATACAGTAACACAACACCAACTGTACCGTAACACACATGAACGATACAGTAACACAACACCAACTGTACCGTAACACACATGAACGATACAGTAACACAACACCAACTGTACCGTAACACACATGAACGATACAGTAACACAACACCAACTGTACCGTAACACACATGAACGATACAGTAACACAACACCAACTGTACCGTAACACACATGAACGATACAGTAACACAACACCAACTGTACCGTAACACACATGAACGATACAGTAACACAACACCAACTGTACCGTAACACACATGAACGATACAGTAACACAACACCAACTGTACCGTAACACACATGAACGATACAGTAACACAACACCAACTGTACCGTAACACACATGAACGATACAGTAACACAACACCAACTGTACCGTAACACACATGAACGATACAGTAACACAACACCAACTGTACCGTAACACACATGAACGATACAGTAACACAACACCAACTGTACCGTAACACACATGAACGATACAGTAACACATCACCAACTGTACCGTAACACACACACAACACCAACTGACCGTACAGAACGATACACAACACCAACTGTACCGTAACACACATGAACGATACAGTAACGTGTAAACACACATGAACGATACAGTAACACAACACCAACTGTACCGTACACACACATGAACGATACAGTAACACAACACCAACTGTACCGTAACAACGATACACCAACTGTACCGTAACACACATGAACGATACAGTAACACAACACCAACTGTACCGTAACACACATGAACGATACAGTAACACAACACCAACTGTACCGTAACACACATGAACGATACAGTAACACAACACCAACTGTACCGTAACACACATGAACGATACAGTAACACAACACCAACTGTACCGTAACACACATGAACGATACAGTAACACAACACCAACTGTACCGTAACACACATGAACGATACAGTAACACAACACCAACTGTACCGTAACACACATGAACGATACAGTAACACAACACCAACTGTACCGTAACACACATGAACGATACAGTAACACAACACCAACTGTACCGTAACACACATGAACGATACAGTAACACAACACCAACTGTACCGTAACACACATGAACGATACAGTAACACAACACCAACTGTACCGTAACACACATGAACGATACAGTAACACAACACCAACTGTACCGTAACACACATGAACGATACAGTAACACAACACCAACTGTACCGTAACACACATGAACGATACAGTAACACAACACCAACTGTACCGTAACACACATGAACGATACAGTAACACAACACCAACTGTACCGTAACACACATGAACGATACAGTAACACAACACCAACTGTACCGTAACACACATGAACGATACAGTAACACAACACCAACTGTACCGTAACACACATGAACGATACAGTAACACAACACCAACTGTACCGTAACACACATGAACGATACAGTAACACAACACCAACTGTACCGTAACACACATGAACGATACAGTAACACAACACCAACTGTACCGTAACACACATGAACGATACAGTAACACAACACCAACTGTACCGTAACACACATGAACGATACAGTAACACAACACCAACTGTACCGTAACACACATGAACGATACAGTAACACAACACCAACTGTACCGTAACACACATGAACGATACAGTAACACAACACCAACTGTACCGTAACACACATGAACGATACAGTAACACAACACCAACTGTACCGTAACACACATGAACGATACAGTAACACAACACCAACTGTACCGTAACACACATGAACGATACAGTAACACAACACCAACTGTACCGTAACACACATGAACGATACAGTAACACAACACCAACTGTACCGTAACACACATGAACGATACAGTAACACAACACCAACTGTACCGTAACACACATGAACGATACAGTAACACAACACCAACTGTACCGTAACACACATGAACGATACAGTAACACAACACCAACTGTACCGTAACACACATGAACGATACAGCAACAGAACACCAACTGTACCGTAACACACATGAACGATACAGTAACAGAACACCAACTGTACCGTAACACACATGAACGATACAGTAACACAACACCAACTGTACCGTAACACACATAAACGATACAGTAACACAACACCAACTGTACCGTAACACACATGAACGATACAGTAACACAACAGTAACTGTACTGTAACACACATGAACACCAACTGTAATGTACGTAACACACATGAACGATACAGTAACACAACACCAACTGTACCGTAACACACATGAACGATACAGTAACACAACGCCAACTGTACCGTAACACACATGAACGATACAGTAGCAGAACATCAACTGTACCGTAACACACATGAACGATACAGTAACACAACACCAACTGTACCGTAACACACATGAAAGATACAGTAACACAACACCAACTGTACCGTAACACACATGAACGATACAGTAACACTTCACCAACTGTACCGTAACACACATGAACGATACAGTAACACAACACCAACTGTACCGTAACACACATGAACGATACAGTAACACAACACCAACTGTACCGTAACACACATGAACGATACAGTAACACAACACCAACTGTACCGTAACACACATGAACGATACAGTAACACAACACCAACTGTACCGTAACACACATGAACGATACAGTAACACAACACCAATTGTACCGTAACACACATGAACGATACAGTAACACAACACCAACTGTACCGTAACACACATGAACGACACAGTAACACATCACCAACTGTAACGTAACACACATGAACGATACAGTAACACAATACCAACTGTACCGTAACACACATGAACGATACAGTAACACAACACCAACTGTACCGTAACACACATGAACGACACAGTAACAGTGTGTGTGTGTGTTTGTGTGTGTGTGTGTGTATGTGTGTGTGTGTGTGTGTGTGTGTGTGTGTGTGTGTGTGTGTGTGTGTGTGTGTGTGTGTGTGTGTGTGTGTGTGTGTGTGTGTGTGTGTGTGTGTGTGTGTGTGTGTGTGTGTGTGTGTGTGTGTGTGTGTGTGTGTGTGTGTGTGTGTGCTTGTGTGTGTGTGTGTGTGTGTGTGTGTGTGTGTGTGTGTGTGTGTGTGTATGTGTGTGTGTGTGTGTGTGTGTGTGTGTGTGTGTGTGTGTGTGTGTGTGTGTGTGTGTGTGTGTGTGTGTGTGTGTGTGTGTGTGTGTGTGTGTGTGTGTGTGTGTGTGTGTGTGTGTGTGTGTGTGTGTGTGTGTGTGTGTGTGTGTGTGTGTGTGTGTGTGTGTGTGTGTGTGTGTGTGTGTGTGTGTGTGTGTGTGTGTGTGTATGTGTGTGTGTGTGTGTGTGTGTGTGTATGTGTGTGTGTGTGTGTGTGTGTGTGTGTGTGTGTGTGTGTGTGTGTGTGTGTGTGTGTGTGTGTGTGTGTGTGTGTGTGTGTGTGTGTGTGTGTGTGTGTGTGTGTGTGTGAGTGTGTGTGTGTGTGTACTCACCTAATTGTACTCACCTAATTGTGGTTGCAGGGGTCGAGACTCAGCTCCTGGCCCCGCCTCTTCACTGATCGCTACTGGGTCCTCTCTCTCTCTGCTTCCTGAGCTTTGTCATACCTCTTCTTAAAACTATGTATGGTTCCTGCCTCCACTACTTCACTTGCTAGGCTATTCCACTTGCTGACAACTCTATGACTGAAGAAATACTTCCTAACGTCCCTGTGACTCGTCTGAGTCTTCAGCTTCCAGTTGTGACCCCTTGTCCCTGTGTCCCCTCTCTGGAACATCCTATCTCTGTCCACCTTGTCTATTCCCCGCAGTATCTTGTATGTCGTTATCATGTCTCCCCTGACCCTTCTGTCCTCCAGTGTCGTCAGTCCGATTTCCCTTAACCTTTCCTCGTACGACATTCCCTTGAGCTCTGGGACTAGCCTTGTTGCAAACCTTTGTACTTTCTCTAACTTCTTGACGTGCTTGACCAGGTGTGGGTTCCAGACTGGTGCTGCATACTCCAGTATGGGCCTAACATACACAGTGTACAGTGTGTGTGTGTGTGTGTGTGTGTGTGTGTGTGTGTGTGTGTGTGTGTGTGTGTGTGTGTGTGTGTGTGTGTGTGACTCACCTAGTTGTACTCACCTAGTTGAGGTTTCGGGGGTCGAGTCCGAGCTCCTGGCCCCGCCTCTTCACTGATCGCTACTAGGTCACTCTCCCTGAGCCGTGAGCTTTATCATACCTCTGCTTAAAGCTATGTATGGATCCTGCCTCCACTACATCGCTTCCCAAACTATTCCACTTACTGACTACTCTGTGGCTGAAGAAATACTTCCTAACATCCCTGTGATTCATCTGTGTCTTCAGCTTCCAACTGTGTCCCCTTGTTACTGTGTCCAATCTCTGGAACATCCTGTCTTTGTCCACCTTGTCAATTCCTCTCAGTATTTTGTATGTCGTTATCATGTCCCCCCTATCTCTCCTGTCCTCCAGTGTCGTCAGGTTGATTTCCCTTAACCTCTCCTCGTAGGACATACCTCTTAGCTCTGGGACTAGTCTTGTTGCAAACCTTTGCACTTTCTCTAGTTTCTTCACGTGCTTGGCTAGGTGTGGGTTCCAAACTGGTGCCGCATACTCCAATATGGGCCTAACATACACTGTGTACAGGGTCCTGAATGATTCCTTATTAAGATGTCGGAATGCTGTTCTGAGGTTTGCTAGGCGCGTGTGCGTGTGTGTGTGTGTGTGTGTGTGTGTGTGTGTGTGTGTGTGTGTGTGTGTGTGTGTGTGTGTGTGTGTGTGTGTGTGTGTGTGTGTGTGTGTGTGTGTGTGTGTGTGTGTGTGTGTGTGTGTGTGTGTGTGTGTGTGTGTGTGTGTACTCACCTAGTTGTACTCACCTAGTTGAGGTTGCAGGGGTCGAGTCCAAGCTCCTGGCCCCGCCTCTTCACTGGTCGCTACTAGGTCACTCTCCCTGAACCATGAGCTTTATCGTACCTCTGCTTAAAGCTATGTATGGATCCTGCCTCCACTACATCGCTTCCCAAACTATTCCACTTCCTGACTACTCTGTGGCTGAAGAAATACTTCCTAACATCCCTTTGATTCATCTGTGTCTTCAGCTTCCAACTGTGTCCCCGTGTTGCTGTGTCCAGTCTCTGGAACATCCTGTCTTTGTCCACCTTGTCAATTCCTCTCAGTATTTTGTAAGTCGTTATCATGTCCCCCCTATCTCTCCTGTCCTCCAGTGTCGTCAGGTTGATTTCCCTTAACCTCTCCTCATAGGACATACCTCTTAACTCTGGGACTAGTCTTGTTGCAAACCTTTGCACTTTCTCTAGTTTCTTTACATGCTTGGCTAGGTGTGGGTTCCAAACTGGTGCCGCATACTCCAATATGGGCCTAACGTACACGGTGTACAGGGTCCTGAACGATTCCTTATTAAGATGTCGGAATGCTGTTCTGAGGTTTGCCAGGCGCCCATATGCTGCAGCAGTTATTTGGTTGATGTGCGCTTCAGGAGATGTGCCTGGTGTTATACTCACCCCAAGATCTTTTTCCTTGAGTGATGTTTGTAGTCTCTGGCCCCCTAGACTGTACTCCGTCTGCGGTCTTCTTTGCCCTTCCCCAATCCTCATGACTTTGCACTTGGTGGGATTGAACTCCAGGAGCCAGTTGCTGGACCAGGTCTGCAGCCTGTCCAGATCCCTTTGTAGTTCTGCCTGGTCTTCGATCGAATGAACTCTTCTCATCAACTTCACGTCATCTGCAAACAGGGACACCTCGGAGTTTATTCCTTCCGTCATGTCGTTCACAAATACCAGAAACAGCACTGGTCCTAGGACTGACCCCTGTGGGACCCCGCTGGTCACAGGTGCCCACTCTGACACCTCGCCACGTACCATTACTCGCTGCTGTCTTCCTGACAAGTATTCCCTGATCCATTGCAGTGCCTTCCCTGTTATCCCTGCTTGGTCCTCCAGTTTTTGCACTAATCTCTTGTGTGGTACTGTGTCAAACGCCTTCTTGCAGTCCAAGAAAATGCAATCCACCCACCCCTCTCTCTCTTGTCTTACTGCTGTCACCATGTCATAGAACTCCAGTAGGTTTGTGACACAGGATTTCCCGTCTCTGAAACCATGTTGGCTGCTGGTGATGAGATCATTCCTTTCTAGATGTTCCACCATTCTTCTCCTGACAATCTTTTCCATGATTTTGCATGCTATACATGTCAGTGACACTGGTCTGTAGTTTAGTGCTTCATGTCTGTCTCCTTTTTTAAAGATTGGGACCACATTTGCTGTCTTCCATGCCTCAGGCAATCTCCCTGTTTCGATAGATGTATTGAATATTGTTGTTAGGGGTACACATAGCGCCTCTGCTCCCTCTCTCAGGACCCATGGAGAGATGTTATCTGGCCCCATTGCCTTTGAGGTATCTAGCTCACTCAGAAGCCTCTTCACTTCTTCCTCGGTTGTGTGTACTGTGTCCAGCACATGGTGGTGTACCCCACCTCTCCGTCTTTCTGGAGCCCCTTCTGTCTCCTCTGTGAACACTTCTTTGAATCTCTTGTTGAGTTCCTCACATACTTCACGGTCATTTCTTGTTGTCTCTCCTCCTTCCTTCCTTAGCCTGATTACCTGGTCCTTGACGGTTGTTTTCTTCCTGATGTGGCTGTATAACAGCTTCGGGTCAGATTTGGCTTTTGCTGCTATGTCGTTTTCATATTGACGTTGGGCCTCCCTTCTTATCTGTGCATATTCGTTTCTGGCTCTACGACTGCTCTCCTTATTCTCCTGGGTCCTTTGCCTTCTATATTTCTTCCATTCCCTAGCACACTTGGTTTTTGCCTCCTTGCATCTTTGGGTGAACCATGGGCTCATCCTGGCTTTTTCATTATTCCTGTTACCCTTGGGTACAAACCTCTCCTCAGCCTCCTTGCACATTGTTGCTACATATTCCATCATCTCATTAACTGGCTTCCCTGCCAGTTCTCTGTCCCACTGAACCTCATTCAGGAAGTTCCTCATTCCTGTGTAGTCCCCTTTCCTGTAGTTTGGTTTCATTTGTCCTGGCCTTCCTGCTTCCCCCTCCACTTGTAGCTCTACTGTGTATTCGAAGCTCAAAACCACATGATCGCTGGCCCCAAGGGGTCTTTCATATGTGATGTCCTCAATATCTGCACTACTCAAGGTGAATACTAAGTCCAGTCTTGCTGGTTCATCCTCTCCTCTCTCTCTTGTAGTGTCCCTTACGTGTTGGTACATGAAGTTTTCCAGTACCACCTCCATCATCTTAGCCCTCCATGTATCTTGGCCCCCATGTGGCTCCAAGTTCTCCCATTCGATCTCCTTGTGGTTAAAGTCGCCCATGATCAGGAGCTTTGCCCTGCATGCATGAGCTCTTCTGGCCACTGCAGCCAGTGTGTCAACCATCGCTCTATTGCTCTCGTCATACTCTTGCCTTGGCCTCCTGCTGTTCTGTGGTGGGTTATACATCACTGCAATTATCACCTTGGGACCACCAGAGTGAAGCGTTCCCGCTATGTAATCACTTTCTTCTCCGCTGTCTCCTCTCTCCAGCTCATCAAAATTCCATCGGTGTTTGATCAGCAATGCCACTCCTCCACCCCCCCTGTTCCTTCTGTCTTTTCTCAGGATCTGGTATCCCGCTGGAAAGATGGCATCTGTTATCATACCTGTAAG
Organism: Cherax quadricarinatus; assembly: GCF_038502225.1. Taxonomy (NCBI): domain Eukaryota; kingdom Metazoa; phylum Arthropoda; class Malacostraca; order Decapoda; family Parastacidae; genus Cherax; species Cherax quadricarinatus. The sequence goes on along the minus strand of NW_027196000.1, from coordinate 66,565 downwards.
CTTGGTTTCTGTGATCGCTATGATGTCTGGTGATGCCTCTTTGACTCTTTCGTGCCACTCCTCCCACTTGTTTGTTATTCCATCAGCGTTTGTGTACCATACCTTCAGTTTCCTTTCCAACACTGTGGTTTGGGGGGCCTGTGGGGGTGGGAGACCTGGTAGCATACTGTGGGATTCTATGGTTGGGGGTTGGGTGGAAGCTGTGGGTATGGATTGTATTGTGTGTTGGGATGGTGTGATAGGTTGTGGGGTTCTGAGGATAGTTGTGTGTGTGCTTGCCCTTGCTGCTCTGTTCTGCTCTGACTGACCTCTGCTGGTTCCATCCTTGTCTCCTTTCCTAGCTCCTTTCGCTTTTTTGTCCTCTCCCTCAGCTGCTGTCTCTCTGTTTGTGTTCTGTCTCTGTCTAGGAACACCTTCTTGTACTCTTCCGAGCTTTTCAACCGTGGTTTCTCTTGGAGGATCCTGTTCCGCACTGTTTCTGTCCTGAGAATCAGCTTGATCGGTCGGTTTCTCCCCTTCAAGTACCCCCCTATTCTCTGAAAATTTACAATCTCATCCATGTCTTCTCCCCCTATTTCCGTGATGATTTTCTCAATCTCCTTTCTTTCTTCCTGCCGTCTTTCAGTGTGTGTCCTTTCCTCTCTCTCCCGAAGCCCATGGATAATCACTGATTTTGCCCTTTCCTCCTCCCATTGCCTCTCCCTCTGTGACTCTGGTTCCTGTCTGTATGTGGTCATTTTCTCCCTTGATTTTTCCAGTGGCTCTTGGTAGCATGGTTGTGCCTCAGCATTCGACCTATCTCCCTCTCCATCTGCACCCATCTGCTCTTCCCTTCCACTCCCTGGCCCTTCTTTGCAGGCTGATATGACCTTAGCATAATTCATATCTCCTTCCTTCCTGTTCAGCCTCTCATCTTCGTATGGTGTGTCTTCTCTGGTCACTACCCCTGAGACTTGCTTCAGCCTGTTTACCTCAAATTCTAGGACCTTTACCCTGGCTACTGCAGTTTCGACTTGTGCCTCCCAATTCTTCGTCTCCTTCTCCAACCTCTTTTCCCATTTCACAGAGAGCTCTTTCTCCATTTTTTCAGAAAGCTCTCCTAATTTTCTCTCCCATTCTTGCTCTATCCTTTTCCACTGTTCCTCCATCCATTCCTCCCTACCAGTACCATTGTCATCTGATCCCTGATTCCTGCGAGTCCCAACCATTTTTTTTTTTAGTGAAAGAGAGAGAGAAAGAGAAAAAGAAAAAGGGGGAGAGAGTGAGAGATAGGGAGAGAGAGAATGGGAACCTAGAAGGAGGGGAAAAGAAGGGAAAAAGGGGGAGAAAGTGAGAGAGAGGGAAAGGGTATGAGAGTGGGGGGAGTGACAAGGGAAGAGAGAGAGAGATAAAAGAAGAGAGAAGAGAGGAAGAGAGAAGAGAGAGAGAGAGAGAGAGAGAGAGAGAAGAGAGAGAGAGAGAGAGAGAGAGAGAGAGGATGAGAGAGAGGAGAGAGAGAGAGAGAGAGAGAGAGAGAGAGAGAGAGAGAGAGAGAGAGAGAGAGAGAGAGAGAGAGAGAGAGAGAGAGAGAGAGAGAGAGAGAGAGAGAGAGAGAGAGGTGGGGAGAGGGAGAGAGAGGGGGGGGGGAGGGAGGGGTAGAGGGTCACTTCGCAGGAAGGTGTGAAATCCTGTATATGTGTGTGTGTGTGTGTGTATGTGTGTGTGTGTGTGTGTGTGTGTGTGTGTGTGTGTGTGTGTGTGTGTGTGTGTGTGTGTGTGTGTGTGTGTGTGTGTGTGTGTGTGTGTGTGTGTGTGTGTGTGTGTGTGTACACTCGCCTAGTTGTACTCACCTAGTTGAGGTTGCATGGGTCGAGTCCAAGCTCCTGGCCCCGCCTCTTCACTGATCGCTACTAGGTCACTCTCCCTGAACCGTGAGCTTTATCATACCTCTGCTTAAAGCTATGTATGGATCCTGCCTCCACTACATCGCTTCCCAAACTATTCCACTTACTGACTACTCTGTGGCTGAAGAAATACTTCCTAACATCCCTGTGATTCATCTGTGTCTTCAACTTCCAACTGTGTCCCCTTGTTACTGTGTCCAATCTCTGGAACATCCTGTCTTTGTCCACCTTGTCAATTCCTCTCAGTATTTTGTATGTCGTTATCATGTCCCCCCTATCTCTCCTGTCCTCCAGTGTCGTCAGGTTGATTTCCCTTAACCTCTCCTCGTAGGACATACCTTTTAGCTCTGGGACTAGTCTTGTTGCAAACCTTTGCACTTTCTCTAGTTTCTTTACGTGCTTGGCTAGGTGTGGGTTCCAAACTGGTGCCGCATACTCCAATATGGGCCTAACGTACACGGTGTACAGGGTCCTGAACGATTCCTTATTAAGATGTCGGAATGCTGTTCTGAGGTTTGCTAGGCGCCCATATGCTGCAGCAGTTATTTGGTTGATGTGCGCTTCAGGAGATGTGCCTGGTGTTATACTCACCCCAAGATCTTTTTCCTTGAGTGAGGTTTGTAGTCTCTGGCCCCCTAGACTGTACTCCGTCTGCGGTCTTCTTTGCCCTTCCCCAATCTTCATGACTTTGCACTTGGTGGGATTGAACTCCAGTAGCCAATTGCTGGACCAGGTCTGCAGCCTGTCCAGATCCCTTTGTAGTTCTGCCTGGTCTTCGATCGAATGAATTCTTCTCATCAACTTCACGTCATCTGCAAACAGGGACACTTCGGATTCTATTCCTTCCGTCATGTCGTTCACAAATACCAGAAACAGCACTGGTCCTAGGACTGACCCCTGTGGGACCCCGCTGGTCACAGGTGCCCACTCTGACACCTCGCCACGTACCATGACTCGCTGCTGTCTTCCTGACAAGTATTCCCTGATCCATTGTAGTGCCTTCCCTGTTATCCCTGCTTGGTCCTCCAGTTTTTGCACTAATCTCTTGTGTGGAACTGTGTCAAACGCCTTCTTGCAGTCCAAGAAAATGCAATCCACCCACCCCTCTCTCTCTTGTCTTACTGCTGTCACCATGTCATAGAACTCCAGTAGGTTTGTGACACAAGATTTCCCGTCCCTGAAACCATGTTGGCTGCTGTTGATGAGATCATTCCTTTCTAGGTGTTCCACCACTCTTCTCCTGATAATCTTCTCCATGACTTTGCATACTATACATGTCAGTGACACTGGTCTGTAGTTTAGTGCTTCATGTCTGTCTCCTTTTTTAAAGATTGGGACTACATTTGCTGTCTTCCATGCCTCAGGCAATCTCCCTGTTTCGATAGATGTATTGAATATTGTTGTTAGGGGTACACATAGCGCCTCTGCTCCCTCTCTCAGGACCCATGGAGAGATGTTATCCGGCCCCATTGCCTTTGAGGTATCTATCTCACTCAGAAGCCTCTTCACTTCTTCCTTGGTTGTGTGTACTGTGTCCAGCACTTGGTGGTGTGCCCCACCTCTCTGTCTTTCTGGAGCCCCTTCTGTCTCCTCTGTGAACACTTCTTTAAATCTCTTGTTGAGTTCCTCACTTACTTCATGGTCATTTCTTGTTGTCTCTCCTCCTTCCTTCCTTAGCCTGATTACCTGGTCCTTGACTGTTGTTTTCCTCCTGATGTGGCTGTATAACAGTTTTGGGTCAGATTTGGCTTTCGCTGCTATGTCGTTTTCATATTGTCGTTGGGCCTCCCTTCTTATCTGTGCATATTCATTTCTGGCTCTACGACTGCTCTCCTTATTCTCCTGGGTCCTTTGCCTTCTATATTTCTTCCATTCCCTAGCACACTTGGTTTTTGCCTCCCTGCACCTTTGGGTGAACCATGGGCTCATCCTGGCTTTTTCATTAGTCCTGTTACCCTTGGGTATAAACCTCTCCTCAGCCTCCTTGCACATTGTTGCTACATATTCCATCATCTCATTAACTGACTTCCCTGCCAATTCTCTGTCCCACTGAACCCCGTTCAGGAAGTTCCTCATTCCCGTGTAGTCCCCTTTCTTGTAGTTTGGCTTCATTCGTCCTGGCCTTCCTGCTTCCCCCTCCACTTGTAGCTCTACTGTGTATTCGAAGCTTAAAACCACATGATCGCTGGCCCCAAGGGGTCTTTCATATGTGATGTCCTCAATATCTGCACTACTCAAGGTGAATACTAGGTCCAGTCTTGCTGGTTCATCCTCTCCTCTCTCTCTTGTAGTGTCCCTTACGTGTTGGTGCATGAAGTTTTCCAGTACCACCTCCATCATCTTAGCCCTCCATGTGTCTTGGCCCCCATGTGGCTCCAAGTTCTCCCAATCGATCTCCTTGTGGTTAAAGTCGCCCATGATCAGGAGCTTTGCCCTGCATGCATGAGCTCTTCTGGCCACTGCAGCCAGTGTGTCAACCATCGCTCTATTGCTCTCGTCATACTCTTGCCTTGGCCTCCTGCTGTTCTGTGGTGGGTTATACATCACTGCAATTACCACCTTGGGACCTCCAGAGTGAAGTGTTCCCGCTATGTAATCGCTTGCTTCTCCGCTGTCTCCTCTCTCCAGCTCATCAAAATTCCATTGGTTTTTGATCAACAGTGCCACTCATCAACCCCCTGTTACCTCTGTCTTTTCTCAGGATCTGGTATCCCGTTGGAAATATGGCATCTGTTATCATACCTGTTAGCTTGGTTTCTGTGAGAGCTATGATGTCCGGTGATGCCTCTTTGACTCTTTCGTGCCACTCCTCCCACTTATTTGTTATTCCATCAGCGTTTGTGTACCATACCTTCAGTTTCCTTTCCAACACTGTGGTTTGGGGGGCCTGTGAGGGTGGGAGACCTGGTAGCATACTGTGGGATTCTATAGCTGGGTGTTGGGTGGAAGCTGTGAGTGTGGATTGTAGTTTGTGTTGGGATGGTGTTCTGAGGATAGTTCTGTGTGTGCTTGCACTTGCTGCTCTGTTCTGCTCTGATTGACCTCTGCTGGTTCCAACCTTGTCTCCTTTCGTAGCTCCTTTCGCTTTTTTGTCTTCTCCCTCAGCTGCTGTCGTTCTGTTTGTGTTCTGTCTCTGTCTAGGAACACCCTCATGTACTTTTCCGAGTATTTCAACCGCGGTTTCTCTTGGAGGATCCTGTTCCGTACTGTTTCTGTCCTGAGAATCAGCTTGATCGGTCGTTTTCTCCCCTTGAAGTACCCCCCTATTCTCTGAAAATTTACAATCTCGTCCATGTCTTCTTCACCTATTTCCTTGATGATGTTCTCAATCTCCTTTCTTTCTGCCTGCCGTCTTTCAGTGTGTGTCCTTTCCTCTCTCTCCTGAAACCCGTGGATAAACACTGATTTAGCCCTTTCCTCCTCCCATTGCCTCTCCCTCTGTGACTCTGGTTCCTGTCTGTACATGGTCATTTTCTCCCTTGTTTTTTCCAGTGGCTCTTGGTAGCATTGTTGTGCCTCTGCATTTGACCTAACCCCCTCTCTGCCTGCACCCAGCTGCTCTCCCCGTTCACTCCTTGGCCCTTCTTGGCAGGTTGATATGGCCTTAGCATAATTCATATCTCCCTCCTTCCTGTTCGGCCTCTCAGCTTCATATGCTGTGTCTTCTCTGGTCAATGCCCATGTAACTTGCTTCAGCCTGTTTACCTCATCTTCTAGGACCCTTATCCTGGTTATTGCAGTTTCGGCTTGTGCCTCCCAATTCTTCTTCTCCTTCTCCAACCTCTCTTCTAATTTCACAGAAAGCTCTATCTCCATTTTTTCATAAAGCTCTCCTAATTTTCGCTCCCACTCTTGTTCCATCCTTTTCCACTGCTCCTCCATCCACTCCTCCCTACAAGAACCATTCTCATCTGATCTCTGGTTTCTGTGAGTCCCCATCATAATTTTTTTTTTTTTTTTTTGAGAGAGAAAAGAGTGTGAGAGAGAGAGAAAGAGAGAGAAGGGAAAGGTAGGAGAGAGGGGGAGAGTGAGAAGGGGAAAGGGAGGAGAGAAGGGGAGAGTGAGAAGGGAAAAGGGAGAGAGAGAGAGAGAGAGGAGAAGAGAGAGAGAGAGAGAGAGAGAGAGAGAGAGAGAGAGAGAGGAGAGAGGGGCAAAGAGAGGGGAGAGAGAGGGGGAGAGACAGGGGAGAAGGGGAGAGAGGGGGAGATGGAAGAGAGAGAGGGGAGAGAGAGGATAGGGGGAGATAGAGGGGAGAGAGATAGAGGGGAGAGAGAGAGATGGGAAATGGGAGAGGGGAGAGATAGTGAGAGGGGGAGAGATGTTAGAGGGGGAAGGTGTTAGAGGGAAGAGATGTTATAGGGGAGAATGGAGAGTTGGAGAGGGAAGAGAGATAGGCAAAGAGAGAGATAGGTAGAGAGAGATAGGTAGTGAGAGATATAGGTAGAGATAGGTAGAGAGAGGTATAGGTAGAAAGAGGATAGGTAGAGAGAGTATAGGTAGAGAGAGGTATAGGTAGAGAGAGGTATAGGTAGAGAGAGGTATAGGTAGAGAGAGGTATAGATAGAGAGAGGTAGATAGAGAGATAGGTAGAGAGGGAGAGAGATAGGTAGAGAGATAGGTAGAGGTAGAGAAACAGGTACTGAGAGATAGGTAGAGAGAGATGGGTAAAACAAGGTAGAGAGATAGGTATTGAGAGAGAAAGAGAGAGAAAGAGAGGGAGGGATTTCAGGTCAGTTAACAGGAAGGTATGAAATCGTGTGTATGTGTGTGTGTGCGTGTGTATGTGTGCCCCCACTTCTAAGTATTCATACTGCTAATAAATATCAGTAGTAATACCAATATTTCTAAAACTACCAACAGTGATTCTAGCACTTATCACTTCTACTTATAAAACACAGAAAGTAATTAGGTTGTAAAATTTAGCTTGTCTCAGCTTCTAGGAGTGTCTGACGTCACCCTCACTAGGCTTCCCCTCGCTAGGCTGCTCCTCGCTAGTCAACACTATCTTCACCTTATCTATGCTATTTCTGCTCTAATTCTGGTAATAACTTGCAGGAGTGAGTGACCAGTATCTAACAGTGATGCAAGACCAGGATTCAGAACCCCACAACAACCCCAACAGGTGAGTGATACTTGCGATGGCAGTGATGCGATGACAAGTTGCCAGATGCTGATGACGTAGTCGTCGTACATACGCCTTCTATCACTATTTTGAAAATTCTTCACCCGTGATCTTTATAACCGTATATGCTCATACATCCCGCGTCCCTCAAGTGATTTCACTTATGATAGAATACACTTCACTTATATTAGAATACACTTCACATTCGGTGTTACACTTTATATGTATAATGTGACACAACTGTTGTGACGTCACTGCTTCAGCAGGCCTACTGCCACCTTCCCTTGTTATATATTTTATTTTTCCTTTCTACTTTTGCTTATTAACTTTTTCACTCTCACTGTATGGTGCCCCACATTTCACTTGTTATCCAATCTCTCGAAATTCTTGAACACCCGCTTCCACACTCACTTGAATCTTTGTATATTTGAATCTGTGTAGCAACAGAAGCCTACTAGCCACTAACGGTTTGACACTTTGAAATATTAATGATTTCAGGCTTCCTCTCGACTTTTTTTAACTAATAACTCTGGTTATCACTCGTAGGATTGTTCACTGACGTTGTCACTACCACTGATTACTGCTAGCAGTTACTGCACGCCTTAAAAACACTAAAGTTCTCGGAGCCTTGTCACCCACGTCTGCTGACTGACTGTGTGTGTGTGTGTGTGTGTGTGTGTGTGTGTGTGTGTGTGTGTGTGTGTGTGTGTGTGTGTGTGTGTGTGTGTGTGTGTGTGTTGGGGAAGTGAGAAAGGCAGTTCATCTGAGGGAACACAGATGAAGTTCTGGAGACATGGAACTAGGGAAAACATAAAAAAAATGAAGTGGGGAGCGTGGAAGGGCTGACATCCGGGGGCCCACGGATGGAGACCTGGAAACATGTACCAAGAGAAGGTAACCAGAGAGAAGGCAAAGGATATAGGGGATAACCTTGGGAAAGTGGGAAAGGGAGAATGCCTGAGGGGACACAGGTGGACTCCTGGACACATGGACCTGGGAAAAACCCTAAGCTGGTAGAGAGTGAGTGGAGGGGACCCTAAAGACGAACCACTGGCCTCCACGTGGCAGGGTCTGGTAACTCAGAGATAACTAACTCTGAGGCTGACAGTGGTCGCAAACTAATACTACTACTACTACTACTACTACTACTACTACTACTACTACTACTAATAATAATAATAATAATAATAATAATAATAAATGAACGATAATAATAAATAATTAAAATATTTTTTATGAAGACACTGGGAGGGTTGAAAATGGAATGATATGGATGAGAAACCCTAGAGAACAGAAATTAGTGATACTGAGGAAAGTAATCTAGGAAACGGGATCCCTGCAAACACAATTCTCATTATGGTTATATTTTTGCTGCTGTTCAGCTGAGTAACACTTGTTATTATTACCTCCATCATTATACTGGTATCTGCAGCCTCACGCTGAAATAAACCTGTGTTGGTCATGAATGGGAATCAACAAGTTGTTGATGATTTTACATTGAATATAGAACTATTTTATTGCATCTTTTACTCCACTTTTCTCATCTTCACTTGACTCACTTTCTCATTATTGACAGAGAAAACTTTCTCACCACCACACACATCATTACTTCTCTCACCTCATCTATACTGACAGAGAGAACATTTAATTTTAAATGAGTTCTTGCCTAAACTGACAGTGAGAACATTCATCACCACACATGTCATCACTTCTCTCACCTTTATACTGACAGTGAGAACATTCATCACCACACATATCATCACTTCTCTCACCTCTATACTGACAGTGAGAACATTCATCACCACACACATCATCACTTCTCTCACCTCTATACTGACAGTGAGAACATTCATCACCACACATATCATCACTTCTCTCACCTCTATACTGACAGTGAGAACATTCATCACCACACACATCATCACTTCTCTCACCTCTATACTGACAGTGAGAACATTCATCACCACACACACATCATCACTTCACCTCTATACTGACAGTGAGAACATTCATCACCACACACATCATCATTCTCTCACTCTATACTGACAGTGAGAACATTCATCACCACACACATCATCACTTCTCTCACCTCTATACTGACAGTGAGAACATTCATCACCACACACAAAACAAATCATTTCTGGAATGAAAATATAAATCATCATCTGGAGAAACTTGATCTGATAGCATAAAGAATTTTGTGGTGGCTGCTGCAACGTGGCCAGTACGATTCTTGTGGCTACTGCAACCTGGTAAGTACGACTCTTGTGGTGGCTGCTGCAACCTGGCCAGTACGACTCTTGTGGTGGCTGCTGCAACCTGGCCAGTACGACTCTTGTGGTGGCTGCTGCAACCTGGTCAGTATGGCTCTTCGTTAATATGTCTGATACTGTTATTATGTTGTAATGTATTCTGAGGTACTTCCAGTGTTCTGACCTTCATTGTTTATCACCTGACCTCCACTGTTATGACCATAAGAGCTGCCATCCATTTTTCATATCTCCATTAACAACTCTATTGCCAAGCCTCATGCAGTGATAATCAATGATTTGAAAACGAATTATTGTTAAAATTTAAATGCCACTTAGTTAAATAATAATTTACAAGAGCTGAAGCAGTGTCAGAATGAACAATGTGTGTCTTTATTTCCTTATTAGATTTGAAAAGCAATTTTAATTATTGACATCTCTATAATGAGCACAATGATGTATATCACAGAACACAACAATGTTTGTTTTACACTTTATAACATCTCATTTGTGTTCATACTCATGCTAGCTCAGACTTCTTTCTGTTTCTTTCACAAATACTTTCTCCAGACATTGTTTACATGTGAACAATTTCACACCTTTGTCAACACTGTCTTATTGTTTAACATTAGCTACTAATGTCTTAATATTATTATTGTATATGTATAATACATTACTGACTGCTGGATAATACAAGCGGACAATAATGTTTACTAAAATACTGCCTGCTGGATAACACAAATGGCCAATACTGTATAAACCAATACTGTCTGCTTGATGACACAAATGGCTAACGATGTATAATACATTACTGCATGCTTGACAGCATTACTGCCTGCTGGATAACACTACTGCCTGCTGCCTGATAATTACATTACTGCCTGCTGGAAAACATTACTGCCTGCTGGATAACATTACTGCCTGCTGGATTACATTACTACCTGCTGGATTACATTACTGCCTGCTGGATTACATTACTACCTGCTGGATTACATTACTGCCTGCTGGATAACACAAGTGGGCAATAATGTAACAAAGATAAAAAAAATTAACACTTTTATAAACAAAATTATCCCAAACTACATTCTATAACCTCGTCATGTTAACTCTTACTGTAACATGATACAACATCATCATGTTAACTCTTACTGTAACATGATACAACATCATCATGTTAACTCTTACTGTAACATGATACAACATCATCATGTTAACTCTTACTGTAACATGATACAACATCATCATGTTAACTCTTACTGTAACATGATACAACATCATCATGTTAACTCTTACTGTAACATGATACAACATCATCATGTTAACTCTTACTGTAACATGATACAACATCATCATGATAACTGAGTTACTATAACAGGAAACCACTGGGATAACAGAAGTAAATCGCATAATTCTCTTACGGGAAAATAAATTTTTCATAACATTAAATATAAATAAATGAAAGATAAAACATTGTGGAATACACATTATGAATATCCCAGGAGAAACTGTTCATCCTTATAACATAATTCAAAATACATTTAATGTGCAGAAAGCCGCCTCCATGGTTCCCTATGTTGTTTGAAAGTTAGTTTGATGTCTTGGAAAACTAGCCACGTAAACACTGGGCAACATTATCGTCCAGTTTTGACAGACAGAGCTGAAACTCGTACAACTGCATTGCCCTTTGACAAGTTTATTAATTATGAGAGTGTTCAGCACCAGCACACCTCAGCTAAGGAGACTAACTCTCACGTTACTGTTTGACTGAACTGCACAGTTAATAGCATAATTGGGAGCCAGAACTTCTCCATTCTGAATTACCAGTTAACTGTTTGAGAGAGCATGCCAATGTGTGCGTGTGATAAACATTGAATAAATTGTTGAATACTCGGTGTAGCCCCACAAAGACATGATTATTTAATGTTTTTCTTGAACTTAGACGTTTAATTATTAGTCGATGTTTTTATAGTATTATTGGAAATATTGAGATCTGCAGATAAGTTATAGGTAGCTAAGACTCTTTGCCCTCCTTCATTTGGGGTGGTTTCCTGTTCAAATAAAGGGTTAAACGGGATACGACTCATTCACAAGAACTGAATGATCTTTTCAAAACGTAATATGCCCATAGAACTGGTGAGGCAATTTACTTAAGCGGATAATCCATTAGTGAGCCTTCATTTTGAGAAAGGATTAGGTACACATATAACGAATCTTGATCTTAATAGTTTAAACGCCATTGCTATAGTTAAAACCTTTCCTCAGAAGGGAATACGCAATAAAAGTCCTGAAGAAAAATATGTGTATAGCTAATATCTGGTGCCAAGGAAATGTAGGGTGAACAGAATGTGTAAAAGCTGACGTGGCAAGATATATGGATGAAATTCCCCTCCTCCTTTCACAAGCAAATTTTACTGAAGATATGCTTTCATTCCAGTGTAAAGCTATAATTGAATCAGAAGGTTGCAAAGTTGCAGAAACCGCTAACAAGTTGATAGCTTTTCATCTTCCAGTGAAACATTACTTAGTGAGCTTGTATTTGCTTCAGCTTTTGATGGACTTAAGGGAAGAATTTGAAAGGTTGCGTCATGATGTGCATCTAAACAATCAATATTTTTAGAAAGTTTTATTAGAACTAAATTGAGCTGTATTAGTCGGAAATCCTCGTGTGACGTGAGCTGGTTGCATTACAATATATTGGGTGTTGATCACACCCTCACTGCTTGCATTCCCTCTGTACCAGCCAAACTAGCAGTTGGGTCATAGTAGCTACAAATGGGATTCGGCTGCCCTGATTTAATATCAGGTTTATACGTCAGACAGTTAGGTTACAGGTAGATAAGACACATAGGCAACATTTAGGCAACTTTATTCCGAAACGTTTCGCCTACACAGTAGGCTTCTCCAGTCGAGTACAGAAAGTAGGCGGAAGCAGTAGAGATGTGAAGACGATGTAATCAGTCCATCATCCTTGAGGTCGTAGATTTGAGGTTGTCAGTCCCTCAGCCTGCAGAAGTTCTGTTCCAAAGTCTGGAAGTAACTGAAGATCAAGTGACAGTGTTGAGACTTAAATACTGTCGGAAGGAGAGGTGCAGAGTAGTAGTAGTGAGAAGGTAGCCAGAGAGGTCATGTCCCTCTCAGATCAAACAATTCTCACTTGAAAAAGTTGTCCAAGGTGTTTTCTCTTCTGTACCAAGATGCCATTGTATTGCAGTGTCTGACAGATTGATTATTAAATGGTATACAATACCGACAGGTTGGTAGATAAGACGTTTCGGAATAAAGTTGCCTAAATGTTGCATATGTGTCTTATCTACCAACCTGTCGGTATTGTATGCCATTTGATAATCACTCTGTCAGACACTGCAACACAATGGCATCTTGGTACACACACCCACCTTGGCATGCGCAAAATATTCCAAAAATTGATCCGTCTGGCCATAAAAGGACTAGCAGGCACTCGGACATACCTGAATAATATAGTCGTAGTTTGATGTATGGGTAAACAAAGTACCTTTTCTGTTTGCCTTTTCACTATTTTCCTGAGGATTGTTCCTTGTCTGGAGTCTATTTACGGCCAGGTACAACAGACCTTTCTTCGTGTACTAGTGTTCATTATATCTTGCTTAATATTGGTAAGTACTGTAAAACTTCTAAATACATTAAAGATGAAAGGAAATAAGTAACGCTACTACAGATCCCTTTTAAAAAGATAATACAATTAGGTCAAGACAGTCATTTCCACCTTCAAGAAAAGCTACTAGTTAACCATCTCCTCTGCCTAGGTATTCAGATTCTTGAGACTGTATAGAAAAAATTACTTCCATCGTAATAATATCTTGAAGTCACGTTACGGTAACAATGTAACGCTTTTATTCAGTGATACTGAGTCCCACTTTTTTTCTTTGAAATGTAGGGATTTATAAAATGTTGAAGATAAATCCGTTAGTTAGTTAAATAAACTTTTCAACTTTTCCTGCGGGATTATTCATAGTATAAAGCAAGTAGAAAGAGTGAGCAGGTAGTGTTGAAGTCAGAGATGGCAACTAAGAATATTAACAAGCTCATACCACTAGAACCTAATGATTTTACATACTAAAGAAGGATTTGTCTCAAACATGTGAAATGGAAAAAGGGAAATGGAGAATTATTTAGTATTTTTACTTAATGAAATTCCTATAACAATATTATTTACTTTTTATTTACCACATAATTATGTAGAATCCATATTTTTTAATGTTTAATAAATATGAAGAAATTCTAACGATGTATTAAACTTTGTTCATTACTATGGTGAATCATTTATTGTGCAAAAACAATAAGAATAATGCTGGAAGACATTTGAAGATACAAAGTCAAAATACCAACATCACGCCCATATGTTGCAATTTCCAGCGCAAAGACCGAGACTATGTTTACGTTCTGCTATAACATACTGTAAGATATGAATATATAACGTTTATGCACCTAGAGAAGAGAGGAGTGCAGAGGATGGAAAGAGATTTTGGGAGATGTTAAGTGAGTTTTTAGGAAGTTTTGAACTAAACGTGAGAGTAATAGTGATAGCGAACATGAATGCTAAAGTGGGAGAAACGTTTATAGAGGGTGTGGCAGGAAAGTTTGGGGTGTCGGGTGTAAATGATAATGGGGGCCTTTGAGCAAACTTTAAATAGAAAGGAGCTAGGTAATAAGTAATACATATTTTAAGAAAAAAAAGGATATATATGATATAGGGCATAATGACTATGTTTCATTATGAATTGGTAGATAAAAGACTGATTGGTAGGCTTCTGAATGTGCACGTTTATAGAGGGGCCACAGATATATCAGTTCATTTTTTAGTTAAAGCTACAGTGAGAGTAAAAAAATGATGGGATACAAGGAGAAAGGCAGCAACAAGTAAGAGAGAGGTGAAGCTTTATAAACTAAAGGAAGAGGCAGTTAGGGTAAGATATAAACAACTATTAGAAGATACATGGGCAAGTTAGAGTATAGGCAATGAAAGTGAAGAGGTGTGGGATCGATCTAAGAATGTGATGTTACACTGTTAAGCAGTAGATTGTGGCTACAGGAAAGTGGATGAGGAAGGGAAGATGAAGAGCGATTCGTTGAATGATGCGGTAAAGAGAGGAAAAGTTAACATATGAGAGGTTTTTAAAAAGCAGAAGTGATATAAGAAATGATAAGTATATGGAGAGAAAAAGAGAGGTTAAGACAGTGGTGAAGGAATGTAAGTGGAGAAGAAATGAGAGTGTGAGGTGTTATCAACAAATTTTGCTGAGAATAAGGAAAAATTTTGGAGTGAGATTAAAAATTTTGGAAAGCCTAAGGAACGAATAGATTCTACAGTTAAAAATAGGAGAGGGGAGTTATTAGATGGAGAGTTGTAGGTGTCGGGAAGATGGAGGGAATATTTTGAGGAACTGCTAGATGTTGATGAAGATAGGGAAGCTGTGACTTCGTGCATAGGACATAGAGGTATAACATCTTGTAGGAGTGAGGAAGAGCCAGTTGTGAGTGTGAGGGAAGTGCGTGAGGCAGTGAGTAGAATGAAAGGGGGTAAAGCGGCCCGGAATTGATGAGATAAAGACAGAAATGTTAAAAGCAGATGGGAATATAGTTTTGGAAAGGCTGGTGTTTTTATTTAACAAATGTATGGAAGACAGGAAGGTACCTAGGGATTAGCAGAGAGAAAGCATAGTTGCTTTGTATAAAAAAAAAGAGACAAAAGAGAGTGTAAAAATTATAAGGTCATAGGCCTATTGAATATACCTGGTAAAGTGTATGGTAGAGTTAATATTGAAAGAATTAAGAGTAAGGAGAGCAGGATCGCAGATGAACAAGGCTTTAGGAAGGTTAGCGGGTGTATAGACCAAGTGTTTATAGTGAAACATATAGGTGGACAGTATTTAGAGAAGGGTAAAAAGGTTTTTGTTGCATTTATGGTTAGGGTGGATTTTGGTGCATTTATGGATAGGGTGGATAGTGAAGCAATGTGGTAGATGTTACAAATGTATGGAACAGGTAGCAGATTACTGAAAGCAGTTAAGCGTTTTTACGAGGACACTGAGGCTCAGGTTACAGTATGTCGGAGAGCGGGACATTATATCCCAGTAAGAGCAGACCTAATAGAAAGAGGCGTGATGTCACCATGATTATTCAATATATTTGTAGGTAGTGTTGCGTGAGAAGTGAATGCTCGGGTGTTGGCAAGAAGTGTGGGATTAAGAGATAAAGAGTCTAACACAAAGTGGGAGTTGTCACAGTTGCTTTTTTGCTGATGACACTGTGCTCTTGGGAGATTCTAAAGAGAAGCTGAAGAGGTTGGTAAACGAGTTTGGTAGTGTATGTAAAAGAAGGATTAAAAGTGAACACTGGGAAAAGCAAGGTGATGAGGATAACAAAACATTTAGGTAATGAAAGGCTGGATATCAGATTGGAAGGAGGGAGTATAGAGGAGGTGAATATATTCAGATGTTTAGGAGTGGACTTGTCAGCAGATCCGTCTATGAAAGACGAGGTGAATCATAAAACTGATGAGGGAAAAATGGAAGCAAAGAGGGAAATATATGAGAGTATAGTGGTACGAATGCTCTTATATAGGTATAAAACATGGGAGATGAATGTCGCAATAAGCAGAAGACTGGAGGCAGTAGAGGTGTGGTGTCTGAGGACTTGTGTGTTGTGAATATAATGCAGAAAATACACAGCTTGAAGATTAGAAGGGATGAGAAGGGGTTGTCGAGGTGGTTCGAACATTTAGAAAGGGCTGAACAAAACTGAAAAACCTGGAGTGCGTATAAATCTGTAGTGGAAGGACGGCGAGGTAGGGGTTGTCTTAGGAAAGGTTGGAGGGAAGAAGTACAGGTTTTGTGTGTGAGGGACTTAGACTTCCAGCAGTTGTGCATGGACGTATTAGACAGGAGCGAAGACAAACGGTTTTTATGAATTAACGTGCTGTTGTAATGTTAGTAAAGAAACATTTATGAAGGAATTCAAGGAAATCAGTTAGCCGTACTTGAGTTCTGGAGATGAGAAGTACAGTTAGTCGTACTTGAGTTCTGGAGGTGAGAAGTACAGTGCCTGCACTCTGAAGGACGGTTGGAGATACAGTGCTATTTTTTACCCGTAGTGTTAGTGCACCTCTGGCAAAACAGTGATGGACTGAATGATAATGAAAGTGTTTCTTCTTTTTTGGGTTACCTTGTTATTAATAATAAAAAAAATAATGCTTTAAGAGTAGAAACAAATGTATGTATTTTAACGAGGAAACTTAATATTAATGAATTAAAGAACTAGTCCTAAAACGTTATACATAGTGCTATTTTTATAGAGTATTAAAAATAAAAAAATCTAAAATTAGTAATTAGAAGATAATTAAGGAATTAAAAAATGATGGTGTAGTGAAGCGCCAGCTGCGACACAGCTGGCTGGACCGAGTGACTCAGCTGGGTGACCTAATATGATGGTCACTCCGACTGCAGCGCCAGAATATATTGGACAGCAGATGGCAAGACCTCCGGCTGTACCTGGACAAGGAACCATAGTGGCAGATCCGGCACAAACATCACTGGAAAAGAAGCCATAATATTTCTTCGCTGACACTATTCTTACTGACCTTTTCACCTTTTTCACTACCACTACTATCTTCTTATTGCAACCTCCCTCACTGTTGTACTACTACCACTACTATCTTCTTATTGAACTCTGCCTCTCTGTTGCACTACGTCTACTACTACAATACCACTACTATCTTCTTATTGAACTCTGCCTCTCTGTTGCACTACGTCTACTACTACAATACCACTACTATCTTCTTATTGAACTCTGCCTCTCTGTTGTACTACGTCTACTACTACTACTACAATACCACTACTATCTTCTTATTGAACTCTGCCTCTCTGTTGCACTACGTCTACTACTACAATACCACTACTATCTTCTTATTGAACTCTGCCTCTCTGTTGCACTACGTCTACTACTACAATACCACTACTATCTTCTTATTGAACTCTGCCTCTCTGTTGCACTACGTCTACTACTACAATACCACTACTATCTTCTTATTGAACTCTGCCTCTCTGCTGCACTACGCACTACGAACTCTGCCTCTCTGTTGCACTACGTCTACTACTAACTCTGCCTCTCTGTTGCACTACGTCTACTACTACAATACCACTACTATCTTCTTATTGAACTCTGCCTCTCTGTTGCACTACGTCTACTACTACAATACCACTACTATCTTCTTATTGAACTCTGCCTCTCTGCTGCACTACGTCTACTACTACAATACCACTACTATCTTCTTATTGAACTCTGCCTCTCTGCTGCACTACGTCTACTACTACAATACCACTACTATCTTCTTATTGAACTCTGCCTCTCTGTTGCACTACGTCTACTACTACAATACCACTACTATCTTCTTATTGAACTCTGCCTCTCTGTTGCACTACGTCTACTACTACAATACCACTACTATCTTCTTATTGAACTCTGCCTCTCTGTTGCACTACGTCTACTACTACAATACCACTACTATCTTCTTATTGAACTCTGCCTCTCTGTTGCACTACGTCTACTACTACAATACCACTACTATCTTCTTATTGAACTCTGCCTCTCTGTTGCACTACGTCTACTACTACAATACCACTACTATCTTCTTATTGAACTCTGCCTCTCTGTTGCACTACGTCTACTACTACAATACCACTACTATCTTCTTATTGAACTCTGCCTCTCTGCTGCACTACGTCTACTACTACAATACCACTACTATCTTCTTATTGAACTCTGCCTCTCTGTTGCACTACGTCTACTACTACAATACCACTACTATCTTCTTATTGAACTCTGCCTCTCTGCTGCACTACGCACTACGTCTACTACTACAATACCACTACTATCTTCTTATTGAACTCTGCCTCTCTGTTGCACTACGTCTACTACTACAATACCACTACTATCTTCTTATTGAACTCTGCCTCTCTGCTGCACTACGTCTACTACTACAATACCACTACTATCTTCTTATTGAACTCTGCCTCTCTGCTGCACTACGTCTACTACTACAATACCACTACTATCTTCTTATTGAACTCTGCCTCTCTGTTGCACTACGTCTACTACTACAATACCACTACTATCTTCTTATTGAACTCTGCCTCTCTGTTGCACTACGTCTACTACTACAATACCACTACTATCTTCTTATTGAACTCTGCCTCTCTGTTGCACTACGTCTACTACTACAATACCACTACTATCTTCTTATTGAACTCTGCCTCTCTGTTGCACTACGTCTACTACTACAATACCACTACTATCTTCTTATTGAACTCTGCCTCTCTGTTGCACTACGTCTACTACTACAATACCACTACTATCTTCTTATTGAACTCTGCCTCTCTGTTGCACTACGTCTACTACTACAATACCACTACTATCTTCTTATTGAACTCTGCCTCTCTGCTGCACTACGTCTACTACTACAATACCACTACTATCTTCTTATTGAACTCTGCCTCTCTGCTGCACTACGTCTACTACTACAATACCACTACTATCTTCTTATTGAACTCTGCCTCTCTGTTGCACTACGTCTACTACTACAATACCACTACTATCTTCTTATTGAACTCTGCCTCTCTGTTGCACTACGTCTACTACTACAATACCACTACTATCTTCTTATTGAACTCTGCCTCTCTGTTGCACTACGTCTACTACTACTTAGAATTCCACTATTAATATTTCTGTATAAATGTTGGTAGAATCACCGACAATATGTAAAGTAAAAGGACACAAGTGCAACCAATATGACATTTTATTTTGGCAACGTTTCGCTCTCCAGGAGCTTTGTCAAGCCGTTTCGCTCCTATCACATTAGTTGCACTTGTGTCCTTTGACTTTACACTTATACTTCTATTATTACATCTATTACTGTTTCTTTGCTAACACTTCGATCCTTTTATCACTACCACTACAATTTTCATATTGTTCCCTTTACTACTGTAACACTACTACTACTACTACTACTACTACTACCACAAGCACTATTGCTAATACCACCACCACTACCATCACAACTTTTATTACTACAATAACATTCCATCCTCTCGTTCTATCACTCTCGTTCTCACCATCTTCTAGTATATACTAGTCTGGCTCCCTTCCTTTTTTAATTGTCCAAGTGAAAATGAAAATTTGAATTTTGTCTTCTGTATGCAGCTTTATATATATATATATATATATATATATTTATATATATATATATATATATATATATATATATATATATATATATATATATATATATATGTGTATATGTATGTATGTGTGTGTGTGTGTGTGTGTGTGTGTGTGTGTGTGTGTGTGTGTGTGTGTGTGTGTGTGTGTGTGTGTGTGTGTGTGTGTGTGTGTGTGTGTGTGTGTGTGTGTGTGTGTGTGTGTGTGTGTGTGTGTGTGTGTGTTTATATATAAATTGCGGCAAATTACTACTTAGGACCTTGTGGTGTAACGGATAACACATGTGACTACGGTCAGAAGATACCAGGTTCGACTCCTGGCAAGGTTAACTGTATTTTTTTACTCTGCTATTAAAAACATTTCAGATATAAACTGGAGTAAGTTATTACACTGGGTCTTGTTGCACAACTGAGCGTGGTTCTGGTGAACCCTGGTTCTGGTGAACCCAGGTTCTGGTGAACCCAGGTTCTGGTGAACCCAGGTTCTGGTGAACCCAGGTTCTGGTGAACCCAAGTTCTGGTGAACCCAGGTTCTGGTGAACCCAGGTTCTGGTGAACCCTGGTTCTGGTGAACCCAGGTTCTGGTGAACCCAGGTTCTGGTGAACCCAGGTTCTGGTGAACCCAGGTTCTGGTGAACCCAGGTTCTGGTGAACCCAGGTTCTGGTGAACCCAGGTTCGAATCATCGCAAGGCTCAGTAGTTTTTTTTTTTGTTGTTGTTGATTATATTAAATACGTAATTAACCCCAAATTATGAGTCTGGAATATATGTCAATGTTTCTGTTTGATATTTAGTGTAAGAAAAAATAGTAGCAGTAATAATAGCAGTAGTTGTTGTAATAGTAGTTGTTGTTGAAGCAGTAGTATTAATAGTAATCCTTGTAGTAGTAGTTGTAACTGTAGTAGTAGTAATAGTAGAAGTAGTAGTTGTATTGGTAGTAGTCTAGTAATAGAAGTAGTAATAGTAGAATTATTGCAACAGAAAGGTGGCAAGATTGTAGTACTGGTAGTGGTAAATGAGGCAGAGACGAGTGTAACTATTACTAGTAGTAGTTGATTTATAGTATTAGTAGTAATAGTAATAGCAGATATAAAATAATTACCAAGAGTTGCACTGACAATATATCCACTCACTGATGTGAGAAGTATCGCACATCAGTGAGTGGAAACACTGGCAGTGATGTTTAGTTCTTGTTCATTAGACTACATCTACCACTATTACTACTCCACATTTACTACTACTATAGTTACTACTACTATTTCTGTTTGTGCTGCTATTACTTCTACTATTATTTCTTTTCACTACCTATATTTCTATCTTCTTACGGGATTTTTGTTCCATGTGATGGTGTATTGGTTATATGAGGTAGTGTACTGGTTATAGGATTTAGTGTTTTGGTTATACTAGGTGTTGTATTGGAAGGGTGGTGGAGTGGCGATGTATGTCAGAGAAAATTTAAATTGTCTTAGACATGATACAAGATTAGAAACATCGAACACAGAATCTGTTTGGCTACAGTTTCTCGAGGGACGTGACAAATTAATTTTTGGTGTGATTTATAGGCTCCCAAACCTTGATAGGGAGGGCAGTAAGCTGTTATGGGACGAAATTCATAAGGCATCTAGATATGAAAATGTTGTGTTAATGGGAGATTTTAACTTATGACAGGAAATCTTGAGTCTAGTGACTTTCTTGATACGGTTCAGGATTGCTTTTTAGAACAGGTTGTGACAGAACCAACTAGAGGAAACAATCTGCTTGACTTGGTTCTTGCCAACAAAGATTCACTAATTAATAATCTTGAGGTTAATGATGAGCTTGGGGAAAGTGATCACAAATCACTTAGTTTTAACATATCATGGATTTTTTTATATTTTATTTAAAAAACTTACAGAATACAAGAATGTACACAAACATAAAAATGTTGTGCAACATATGGACTAAATTCAAAACTTTCACAAATTACAACCTCAACACAATCTATACCAATCCAGTGAACACTAAACCCTTACACACTGATAACACTCCCTCAAAACCTGCAAAGTGCAGGATGAGGCACCATTGGTGCCACACAGTAGTGGCACAACCACCTTCCCCTTAACTTAGTTTACAACTAAAAAAACACTTTTCCCCAATATATATATACATGATATGCAAACTCTATATAAACTAAATCATTAAGTAACATGTTATTTTAAGACAGTTTTTGCCCAACCATTTGAGTATTTGCATACCAACTAACAAATGTCTTAACATTGTGTATATGCACTATCCCAACTACATTTATTTTCATATTTTATTTAAAAACTTACATAATACACAAATGTACACAACCGTCAAAATGTTGTCCATCATATGGACCAACACCAAAATTTCCAGAAAATACAACCTCAACATAATCTGTCCCAATCTAGAGAACACTAAACTATACACTCTGATTACACGCACTCAAAACCTGCAATATGCAGGATGAGGAAACCCTTGCTGTCGCCACACAATATTGGCACAACCCCTTTCTCCCTAACATAGCTAGCAACTAAAAACACTTTTCCCCAATATACATATACATGATATGAAAACTCTACCAATTAACAAAATCATGAAGTATAATGTTATTTTAAGACAGATTTTTTTTCAAACCATGTTAGTATCTGCTTACCAACTTACAAATGCCTTAACATTGTCTATATACACTATCACAATTACATTACCCCACCTTAGTCATAACTACCAACAAAGGCGTTGTTCTGTTAGCATCCAATAAGTTTACACTTCCCTATCCCACCCCACCCCAAATTATAACAGCACACTCGCCAACAATATTTGCCTATGCTTCCGTCAGTAACATTTCGTCACTTATCAGCATACTTCTTAACAGTTGGTTCCACATCACCATACTGCCATCTCGGAAACATAAACACATATGCAGTTAATGTGATCCTTTATTGACAACGTCCATATCATCCCCCAATCATACAAGGGGTAGACCGATACTCCCTGTATGGTTTCCGGTTCCCTACTCATCGCCACCAACCGCCCCACCCTAAGTTTTGCTGCCTCTCCAATCAATAACAATAACCTTAGCATATCCTCACATTCGAGTAATTCTTTTCCGCACCACCATCTCCGCACATCCCCCATCACTTTCCCTATTCTTACCCCTCTTTCCCCCCTCCCCCGCCTTAACGAACCTCTGTTTTACATATAGGACCTTCACCCTCGGCCCCAATGCTAAGAGGCCCACTCCTCCTCTGCGTGTATTCGACATTACCACCTCTTTGCTTAGCCATGCCCTCCCAAAACCCCAAACATAACGAAATGCCCGCCTCTGTATCTCTTGGACCTCCTGAGCCCTTAATGGATACACCACAGCTACACTCCACACTTTACTATAAACCAATCAATTTACTATTATCGCCCTCTGTAGTAAGGTGACATCCCCTGCCCGTAAACTCCTTATCCTTTTCACCGCCTTCTTCCCCACCACCTCCGAGTTCACCCTCCGAGCCTCCTGTACATCAGCCATGTATATTACTCCACAAATTTTTATCCGAACCACCACTTCCCACCCAAACTCCAACCCCAAGCCCCTTCCCCCATCCAAGAACCCACCTCCAGTAAACTAGAGTTAGCTCTGTTCACCCGCATTCCAGATGCCCTCCCAAAAAGCTCCAATACCCTTCCCACCGTATGCAATCCCTCCACCCCAGCTATCAGAACAGTGGTATCATCCACATACCCCACCACCTCTATAACCCATCCTTCTCCCCATTTAACGTCCTTCCCCTCAACGAGCCCATAAAATGGATGCTGCTTGCACACAAACAATATTCGAGACAGGGGACACCCCTGTCTCAAACCCCTTTCCATTTTGACAGGCCTACCCAACCTGCCATTAATTTGTACCTGCACCATTGCCTATGAATACATGATATCAATCCACCGCACTACTCCCTCGCCAAAACCCAGACGCATCAAACTAGCCCTCAGAAAATTTCTATCCACACAGTCGTATGCATTTTCCCAATCAATACCCAAAAGTCCTCCCCCGTTGCAACCCTCCAAAAAATCCCTAATGCGACCATGCCCATCTCTCATGCTTCTTCCCGGAATACCCATTTATCCCCTATGTATAACCCCACCTATCACCTTCTTCATCCTATTGCCCAGTATCTTAGCGAAAATCTTATAGTCGGTACACATTAGCGAGATAGCTCTGTACGCACTCAGTGTTCGTTCCTCTTGCTTTTTGCGTACTAACACGACCACTCCCGTCCTCTGTGTCAGTCCTAACTTTCCCTCCCTCAGCATACATTTCATGACCCTCACCAGACAGTACTTAATATGGTCCCATTGGACTCTATAGAAATCATTTGACATCCCATCTATACCTGGCGCCTTGCCAGTACTCAATCTGAACACCACCTCAACTTCCTCCTTGATAATCTCACCTCCCATCCCCATTATCTCCTCTCCCCGCGACCCTAACTCACTCACCCCCCCTCCCCACACCTCCTCAATAGCGTTGCCTCCCTCCCCCTTCCTCCATTTCCTTTGGAACCAGAAGTCAGCATAATTACTCATGCCTTCTGTAGTATTTAGCACTTGCCCCTTATAATATCCACCCAAATCCTCACTTACCTCCAAGTTTAAAATAGTTGAATCCTTCTGCATAATCCTAAAACTTCGCAAAACACTTCCCGAAGGCTTATCCCCCCACAGTACAGCGTCCATTCCCGCCCTTACACGTACCTCATCGAATCTATCATTATGTAACTCCGCCAACCTGTCCCTGAATTGCACCATGTTTCCATACTGCGGGCTCCCCCCCTTCCTCATAACACTCATTTAGCTGATATTCCAAATAATTTTGTAACCCATACCTCCACCTAGCCTCTTCCCTTCCCTTCCATTTATGAGATGATGGAATATGTAGCAACAATGTGCAAGGAGGCTGAGGAGAGGTTTGTACCCAAGGATAGCAGGAATAATGAAAAAGCCAGTATGAGCCTATGGTTCACCCAAAGGTGCAGGGAGGCAAAAACCAAGTGTACTAGGGAATGGAAGAAATATAGAAGGCAAAGGACCCATGAGAATAAGGAGAGCAGTCGTAGAGCCAGAAATGAATATGCAAAGATAAGAAGGGAGGCCCAACGACAGTATGAAAACGACATAGCAGCGAAAGCCAGATCTGACCCGAAGCTGTTATACAGCCACATCAAAAGGAAAACAACAGTCAAGGACCAGGTAATCAGGCTAAGGAAGGAAGGAGGAGAGACAACAAGAAATGACTGTGAAGTATGTGAGGAACTCAACAAGAGATTCAAAGAAGTGTTCACAGAGGAGACAGAAGGGGATCCAGAAAGACTGAGAGGTGAGGCACACCACCAAGTGCTGGACACAGTACACACAACCGAGGAAGAAGTGAAGAGGCTTCTGGGTGAGCTAGATACCTCAAAGGCACTGGGGCCGGATAACATCTCTCCATGGGTCCTGAGAGAGGGAGCAGAGGCGCTATGTGTACCCCTAACAATAATATTCAACACATCTATCGAAACAGGGAGAATGCCCGAGGCATGGAATCAGCAAATGGAGTCCCAATCTTTAAAAAATGAGAAAGACATGAAGCACTAAACTACAGACCAGTGCCACTGACATGTATAGTATGCAAAGTCATGGAGAAGATTATCAGGAGAAGAGTGGTGGAACACCTAGAAAGGAATGATCTCATCAACAACAGTCAACATGGTTTCAGGGACGGGAAATCCTGTGTCACAAACCTACTGGAGCTCTATGACATGGTGACAGCAGTAAGACAAGAGAGAGAGAAGGGTGGGTGGATTGCATTTTCTTGGACTGCAAGAAGGCGTTTGACACAGTTCCACACAAGAGGTTAGTGCAAAACCTGGAGGACCAAGCAGGGATAACAGGGAAGGCACTACAATGGATCAGGGAATACTTGTCAGGAAGACAGCAGCGAGTCATGGTACGTGGCGAGGTGTCAGAATGAGCACCTGTGACCAGCGGGGTCCCACAGGGGTCAGTCCTAGGACCAGTGCTGTTTCTGGTATTTGTGAACGACATAACGGAAGGAATAGACTCCGAAGTGTCCCTGTTTGCAGATGACGTGAAGTTGATGAGAAGAATTCATTCGATCGAAGACCAGGCAGAACTACAAAGGGATCTGGACAGGCTGCAGACCTGGTCCAGCAATTGGCTCCTGGAGTTCAATCCCACCAAGTGCAAAGTCATGAAGATTGGGGAAGGGCAAAGAAGACCGCAGACGGATTACACAGTTGGAAGTTGAAGACACAGATGAATCACATGGATGTTAGGAAGTATTTCTTCAGCCACAGAGTAGTCAGGAAGTGGAATAGTTTGGGAAGCGATGTAGTGGAGACAGGATCCATACATAGCTTTAAGCAGAGGTATGATAAAGCTCACGGTTCTGGGAGAGTGACCTAGTAGCGACCAGTGAAGAGGCGGGGCCAGGAGCTTGGACTCGACCCCTGCAACCTCAACTAAGTGAGTACAACTAGGTGAGTACACAGACACACATCTACTCACCTACACACACACACACACACACACACACACACACACACACACACACACACACACACACACACACACACACACACACACACACACACATACACACACACATACACACACAAACACACACACACACACACACACACACACACACACACACACACACACACACACACACACACACACACACACACACACACAGGAGCTGAGACTCGACCCCTGCAACCACAATTAGGTGAGTGCACACACGAACACATACACAGGGGCCAGGAGCTTGGACTCGACCCCTGCAACCTCAACTAGGTGAGTACACACACACACACCTGACTGTGATCTCACCTATGACAATACCTCACTATGACCTCATCTATGACCATACCTCACAATGATCACACCTGACTATGACCACACATCACTATGATAACACCTGACTATGACCACTCCTTCGGAAGGGAGAAAGGGAGTTTATCGAAGGGAAGAAGATTGACTTCTGGAGACACGGAAGACACACACACACACACACAGAAGGAGCAGAAGGAGAAGGAGACAAAAGGAGAAGAGGGGAAGGAGGGGTTACACTACTCATAAAAAACGATGGCGTTTTGAGAAAATGGAAGGTGTGGGCGAGATGGGAGAAAGGGACTATAAAGTAGCTACAATTCAGTCTGAGGAACATAAGGTAGTCATTGCAGTGATGTATAACCCACCACAGAACTGCAGGAGGCCAAGAGAGGAATATGAAGAGAACAACAGAGGGATGGTGGACACACTGGCTGAGGTGGCACGAGGAGCTCAATAGTGCAAAGTTACTGGTTATGCGTGATTTCAACCATAGGTGATTTCAATCATTGGGGTCCTGACACATGGAGATCCAAGATGATGGATGTGGTACTGGAAAACCTCATGCATCAGCACGTCAGGGACACTACCAGAGAGAGAGAGAGGAGGATGAACCAGCAAGACTGGACCTTGTGTTCACCCTGAGCAGTTCAGACATTGAGGACATCACATATGAGAGGCCCCTTGGAGCTAGCGATCACGTGGTTCTGAGTTTTGATTACATAGTAGAGCTGCAAGTGGAGAGGGTAACAGGAGTAGATTGGGAAAAGCCAAACTATAAAAGGGGGTTCTACACAGGTATTAGGAACTTCCTGCGGGAGGTTCAGTGGGACGGACAACTGGTAGGAAAGTCAGTAAACGAAATGATGGAATATGTAACAACAAAATTCAAGGAGGCAGAGGAAAGGTTTGCTCCCAAGGGCAACAGAATTAATGGGAAGACCAAAGTGAGTTCTTGGTTTACCCGAAGATGTAGAGAGGCAAAAACTATGTGCATTAGAGAATGGAAGAGGTACAGAAGGCAAAGGACACAGGAAAATGAGGAGATCAATCGAAGAGTCAGAAACTAGTACGCACAGATAAGGAGGGAGGCCCAGAGACAGTATGAAAACGACATATCAAAAGTCAAGTCTGACCCGAAACTGCTGTATAGCCACATTAGGAGAAAGACAAGAGTCAAAGACCAGGTGATCAGGCTGAGGAAAGAAGGGGAACTCACACGAAACGATCAAGAGGTATGTGAGGAGCTCAACAAGAGGTTTAAGGAAGTATTGACAGTGGAGACACGAAGGACTCTGGGAAGTCAGGACAGAGGGGGACACCAACAGGGAATACACCAAAAGTGCTGGATGACATACACACAACTGAGGAGGAGGTGAAGAAGCTGCTAAGTGACCTTGATACCTCAAAGGCAATGGGACAGGACATCCCCCTTTGGGTCCTTAGAGAGGGAGCAGAAATGCTGTGTGTCCCATTAACCACAATCTTCAACACATCCCTTGAAACTGAGCAACTACCTGAGGTATGGAAGACGGCAAATGTAGTTCCCATTTTTAAAAAAGGAGACAGAAAAGAGGCGCTAAACTACAGACCAGTGTCACTGACGAGTATAGCATGCAAAGTCATGGAGAAGATTATCAGGAGGAGAGTGGTGGAGCACCTGGAACGGAACAAAAGTATAAATAAAAACCAGCACGGTTTCATGGAAGACAAATCCTGGAGTTTTATGATTATGATTGCATCTTCTTGGACTGCAAGAAGGCCTTCGACACAGTTCCTCACAAGAGATTAGTGCAGAAACTAGAGGATCAGGCGCGTATAACAGGAAGGGCACTTCAATGGATGAGAGAATACCTGACAGGGAGGCAACAACGAGTTATGGTACGTGATGAGGTATCACAGTGGGCACCTGTGACGAGCGGGGTCCCACAGGGGTCGGCCCTAGGACCAGTGCTATTTTTGGTATATGTGAATGACATGATGGGAGGGATAGACTCAGAAGTGTCCCTGTTCGCAGATGATGTGAAGTTAATGAGGAGAATTAAATCAGATGAGGATCAGGCAGGTTTCAAAGTGACCTGGACAGGCTAGACACGTGGTCCAGCAACTGGCTTCTCGAATTCAACCCTGCCAAATGCAAAGCCATTTAGATCGAAGAAGGGCAAAGAAGACCGCAGACAGAGTATAGGCTAGGTGGCCAACGACTGCAACCCTCGCTCAAGGAGAAAAATCTTGGCGTGAGTATAACACCGAACACGTCTCCGGAAGCACACATCAACCAGATAACTGCTGCAGCATATGGGCGCCTGGCAAACCTGAGATTATCATTCCGATACCTAAGTTAGGAATCTTTCAAGACACTGTACACCGTGTACGTCAGGCCCATGCTGGAGTATGCAGCACCTGTTTGGAACCCACACTTGATCAAGCACGTCAAGAAATTAGGGAAAGTGCAAAGGTTTGCGACCACACCTGACCACACCTGATTATAACCACTCTTGACTATAACCACTCCTGACTATAGCAGCACCTAACTATGGCCACTCCTGACTGTGACCACACCTGACTACACCAGCTAGACAAGACCAAGTTTCCAACCAGCAAAGTCACTGAAGAAACAAAATGCCAGACATGGGGAAGTGATTAAGGGAGTTTATCTGAGGGGACACAGATGGACTTCTGGAGTAACGGAACTTGAGAAAGTACAAAAAAAAAAAAAAAACTGGAAGTGGGGAGTGTGGAAGGATTGACATCCGGAAGCGAACAGATGGAGACCTGGAAACATGAGCTGAAAGGGAACTACCTTGAAAAAGTGGGACAGGGAGAATACCTGAGTGGACACAGTTGGACTCTTAGACACATGAAGGAAGCCTCAAGATGGCGGAGAGTGGGGGGAGGGGGAACCTTAAAGACGAACCACTAGCCTCCACATGGCAGGGTCAGGTAACTCAGAGATAACTCTAAGGCTGACAGTGGTCACAAACATTTCTCGTAATTCATAATAATTTTTGTTTAGTCTCAAGATGGTTGAATAGTAGAATCATTTGATTTGTGATGCCGATTCCTCCCCACTCCCACACACTCCCACACACACAAATAATAGAGAGTGAAGACTAAGAAACCTGCGTCAGGGAGATGAGAGCCGGATGAGGGATATGACGGAAGGGTGAAGGAGATGACACAAGAACAAGGAGGATGTTAATATAGACATAAAACGCAGATTTTGGGTTAAGTTACATTCCCTGATGATAATGTAACTGAAGTGTCTCCAGCACTTTAGGAAATAATATTTAAAACTGTCGAAGGTAACTTTTAAAACTGTAGTCGCTACCAAATAATATTTTCTTGATTTTCATGGAATCTTTTCTTTGGAAACAGAATCATATAAAACAACATAATTTAAAAGTATAGCTTTGTATAAAACAGCTGTATCGGATACAGAATGTGTTGCCAGGTTGCAGGATCAACAATGTGATTGCCAGGTTGCAGGAAACAATGTGTTGCAGGTTGCATAAAACAACATTGCAATTTAAAAGTATAGCAATAACATAATTGTATCAAAATGTGGCAGACTTGCCATATCAACAATGTGAGACTAGGTAGGATCAACAATGTGGGATAAGCAATGCGGCACTTGCCAGGTTGTAGGATCAACAATGTGGCAGACTTGCCAGGTTGTAGGATCAACAATGTGGCAGACTTGCCAGGTTGTAGGATCAACAATGTGGCAGACTTGCCAGGTTGTAGGATCAACAATGTGGCAGACTTGCCAGGTTGCAGGATCAACAATGTGGCAGACTCGCAGGATCAACAATGTGGCAGACTTGCCAGGTTGCAGGATCAACAATGTGGCAGACTTGCCAGGTTGCAGGATCAACAATGTGGCAGACTTGCCAGGTTGCAGGATCAACATTGCGACGGACTTACCAGGATGCAGGATAAGCAATGTGGCAGACTTGCCAGGTTGCAGGATCAACAATGCGGCAGACTTGCAATATTACAGGATCAACAATGTGGCAGACTTGCCAGGTTGCAGGATCAACAATATGGCAGACTTGCAATATTACAGGATCAACAATGTTACAGACTTGCCAGGTTGCAGGATCAACAATGCGACGGACTTACCAGGTTGCAGGATCAACAATGTGGCAGATTTGCTAGGTTGCAGGATCAGCTGCCAAAATCATTTTTCTTAATTTTTTTTTATTTGATCTGAGGATAGTGTTATTTTGTATTAATATTGTTATGGGAGACCTGAATGTCAATGTGGGAGACGCCGCTGTGGGAGGTGGAGTAGTTAAAACATACATGAACATGACAGCAATATAAAAGTGACACTTATAATATGATACAGTAACACGAAAGAACAGCACATTAACTTATAAAACTGTTCCAAAACTGTATGGAAAAGCGCAAAAAAAGCACAGAAGAAAGCAGAGTAACAATAACAGTACAGTGATACATAAGAACCCCAGCAAAGTACAGAACATATATGTGGAATATAACACCTCGCTTCTGAGAATTGCTGCTTCACATATTCTAACTGACGTTTTACGATGACCATACACACAGTTTTCTGACATAAACAGATCACAGTGTCATCTCAGTTCTTGTCTATAAGAGCTGATATACCTCAACAAGAAGGGTATAACAATCTATGTAAGATAATAAGAGCGGAACCCAACGCAGATAGTGAAATCATACACACAGTTTTATAGATAGAGAGATCACAGTGTCATCTCAGTTCTTGTCTATAAGAGCAAGAACAAGAAGGTTATAACAATCTATGTAAGATAATAAGAGCGGAACCCAACGCAGAACAGCGACACCATGAGAACAACCGTCAGAAGTTATGATGCAAGAACAAAAATATTTAGATTAAAAAAAGAGATAAAAGGAATGAGTGAGAGAAAGCAACGCCAGTACATGCTTGACCCTCCACCAGGTAACATTACCCTCCACCAGGTAACATTATGCTTGACCTTCCACCAGGTAACATTATGCTTGACCAGGTAACATTATGCTTGACCTTCCACCAGGTAACATTATGCTTGACCCTCCACCAGGTAACATTACAGTAGACAACTTCCTAGCACTGTATGAAGAATATAATAAAGATATATCTACATACATTAAAGTAATAAAGAAAGACGGCAAATTCGACAGGAATACCACGTAAAAAAGAAAAGTAGATGAACAGTTGGCAGCAGAATGTTCTGGAGAAGGAGACAGTTACATTAACACATACAGATAAATGATATTTTCCCCTGGATCTTTTAGACTTCCAATTCGTCAAAGATATCATCCCTAGATGACTCAAAACAATGCTACATCTTACACTTAGATTCCCTAGAATTCTATACAGTATGTCTAGGTGCAGAGGGTAAAGCACAGGATATTGCAAGATGGCGACAATTTGCTTCATTGACTAACAAATATGGCTATAAAATACATAAAGCAGGAGTTACCTTTCACTCTATGATTCCTTTATGGCATGAACTTGTAAAAGAAAGTGAAACAACCGTTGAAAAAATATCATTTAACTTAACAGCTTATATGGAAATAGCCTTTAATACAAACCGTACGTTTGACCAAATAACTTTTGCAGACATCTCAACTAACAAAGTAATTTCAAATCCACCCCAAGCAACACTGAACACAAATGCAACATCACCTGAATACTTTCCCTATCTCCATGTTGGAGATAGGGAAACACATACAATACTTTCCATTTCAAATGTATGGTTCAAAAGAGGAACACTCACTGGAATCAACAAACTCCCACTCTGGGGAGGAAATGCAGCCTTCAGTGCAGCAGCAAAACAAAGAGTAGTCCTAAGCTGTCTTGGATTTAGCGTGGGGTGTTACCTAGCACCATGGCTTGTTGAAATGCTTTAGAATCTCACGTTAAAGTGTTGAAGAAGGAGGTTATACTTCTTCAGGAGGAAAATAGGAGGCCGAAGCTTCGTCTAGATGGGTTTGGGAGTGAGTGTGAGATAGTTGTAGCTTGTGAGGAGAAAAAAATTACCAGCAGTGAATTGGAGAGTGGCAGCCGCTTTAAGTGGCAAGTGGTTTACAATTCAGAAAGAAGGAAGATAAGGAAGATTAACAGAGAAAATGTGAAGGTAGTAAATCAATTCTCTGTTCTCCAGGACGAGTGTACTTCAGTGGTTAGTGAGGTTAAAGGTACCACTGACTCCCCTGCTTGTGAGAGATTCTCCCAGGAGCTGGTGTTGGTGACATAGACAGTAGATTGGATAATATTATGTCAGGTAATGGGATCAAGCCCTTTATCTGTCTTAATGTTGGTGGAAATGACATCGGGAAGGGCAGGAGACAGGAACTGCAGGATAAGTACAGGTCGGCCATAGATGTAGGCAGGTTTAATCATATGTAGCATCTTGCCTAGAAGGGGAGTGGGCAATGAATGGATGTCTAGGGCAATTGGTATAAATTGCTGGCTAGACAGGTACTGCAAGGAACTTGCAATCCCATTCATTGATAACTGGGACATATTCTACGGCAAAAATTATATGTATGCAAGGAATGGGGTTCATCTCTCTGGGGTTGGAGTGGTTGTATTAGCCAGTTCGATTGAGGGGGTTATTGGTGACATGTCTAGTACTTTACATTGATAGATATTAGAGGTATGGGTGTCTGTGGGAAACTGTCAGGCTGCAATACTAGGGTTGAAAACAGCAGATGTAACCAGGATACCTCAGGGATATGTTTAAAAGACAATATTCAAAATAAAGTTGCTAGTATAGGCAAATCAATTGATTAATAAACAAAGAGAGATAGTCGAGGGCAACGAGTAACTAGCTCCCTTAAGGTTTATTATACAAATAGTAGGAGTCTAAGAAATAAGATAGATGAGCTAAGATTACTTGCAAATGCAGGTAATATAGATATTATTGCTATAATAGAGACCTGGTTTAACATGAAAGATAGAGAAATGCCTTCTGAATGCAACTTACAGAGTTATAAGCTATTCCACACTGATAGGGTCAACAGGAAGTGTGGTGAAGTGGCAATATTAAACAAGTTATAAGATTAGAAACATTGCACACAGAATCTGTTTGGCTACAGTTTCTCGAGAGTCGCGAAAAGTTAATTTTAGGTGTGATTTATAGGCCCCCAAACCTTGATAGGGAGTGCAGTAAGCTGCTATGGGATGAAATTCATAAGGCATCTAGATTCGAAAATGTTGTGCTAATGGAGGATTTTAACTTTAGACAAATTGATTGGAACATTGTGACAGGAAATCTTGAGTCTAGCGATTTTCTTGATACGGTTCAGGATTGCCTTTTAAAACAGTATATAACAGAACCAACTAGAGGAAACAACCTGCTTGACTTGGTTCTTGCCAACAAAGATTCACTAATTAATAAACTTGAGGTTAATGATGAGCTTGGGGAAAGTGATCACAAATCACTTAGTTTCAATATATCATGGAATTACCCAGATAACTGCAATCAAGTCTCTGGCCCAGACTTTCGCTTGGCTGATTTCATGGCGCTGAGAAATTACCTGGGTGGGCTGAATTGGGATGACCTGACTATGGGTCAGGATGGTGGTGTTGGATGCCGATATGACGTTTTTCAGAGCATAGTTCTAGCTGCCCAGACAACTTTTGTTCCAAGTAGGGAAATTAGATCTAACAAAAATTATCCCAAACGGATGAACAATAGATTGAAAAATCTCATTGGTCAAAAGAGAGGCATATACAGGCATATCAAAAGATGGGATGTGCAGCTAAAAAACTCAATATATTCAATTAAAGAGAGAAATAAAAAAAAGGAATAAGAAACGCAAAAAGGGATTATGAGGCTAAAGTCGCAAGGGATTCAAAGACTAACCCAAAAGGATTCTTTCAGGTATACAGAAGTAAGATTAGGGACAAGATAGGCCCACTTAAGGGTAACTCTGGTCAGATCACTGACAGTGATAAGGAAATGTGTGAAATATTCATTACTTACTTCCTCTCAGTTTTTACTCAGGAAGATACTTGGAAAATTCCAGAAATAATAAATTATGTAGAACAGGACGATAGTAAACAATACACTATTGGGGTAACTAGTGACATGGTCCGTAGGTCCTGATGAATTGTTTGCAAGGGTTTCAAAGGAATGTAAAGAGGAACTCAGCAAACCTTTGGCTATTCTTTTCAACATATCACTACAAACTGGCATAGTGCCAGATAAGTGGAAAATGGCAAATGTAATACCTATTTACAAGGCTGGTGACAGGTCCTTAGGCTCGAACTATAGACCAATAAGCCTTACCTCCATAGTGGGAAAATTTATGGAATCAGTAATTGCCGAAGCAATTCGTAGCCATCTTGAAAGGTATAAAATGAATAATGAATCTCAACATGGTTTTACATCCGGGAGTTCCTGCCTTACGAATTTACTAACTTTTTTCACTAAGATATTTGAGGAGGTAGATCATGGTATTAAATATGATATTGTGTATATGGACTTCAGTAAGGCTTTCGATAGAATTCCATATCAGAGGCTATTGAGGAAACTTAAGGCACACGGAATAGGAGGAGAATTTTTTTCCTGGGTAGAGGCATGGTTGACTAATAGGCAGCAGAGAGTTTGCATAAATGAGGAGAAATCAGCACTGGGGTACGTCACAAGCAGCGTCCCACAGGGGTCAGTGTTAGGCCCGTTTTTGTTCACAATTTACATAAACGATATAGATGAGGGAATAAAAAGCGACATAAGCAAATTTACTGATGACACCAAAATAGGCCGTCCAATTCATTCTGACGAGGACGTTAGAGAACTCCAGGATGATTTGAATAGACTGATGCAGTGGTCGGAGAAGTGACAGATGCAGTTTAATATAGACAAATGCAAAGTTCTAACTGTTGGTCAGGAAAATAACCATGCCACATATAAACAAAGTAATGTAGATCTTAATATTACTGATTGCAAAAAGGATTTAGGAGTTCTGGTTAGCAGTAATCTGAAACAAAGACAACAGTGTATAAGTGTTCGCAAGAGAGTGAACAAAATCCTATGCATTATTTCGAACACTTATATACTCTTGTCTTGGTTTCAGTTTACTGTTAACCAGAACTCCTAGTTCCTAAACTCCGAAGTCCTCAGGTTATTCTTCAGCGTTATATATCTTGGGTTTGGCCTCATTTAGATTATAAGACCACAGAGCTAAGTCCCAGTGGCAGCCCTTGTGTACAGCCTGTCTCAAGGACAAACAGCTACACACGTATTTACTAAAGCTGATAACAATCATATAGAGCCAGTCTTCACCATCCTGTCCACCATCAACAGAGGCTTCGTTACCAGTGCTGGTGAGCTCACGTAGTTTCGTTAACACTCATCGCCCAGACATGATAGCCGTTGTTGACACATTACTGGACGACAGGTCTCCGTATAATTTTTCTAGTATCATGGATGAGAAGACACAGGCCAGGACAAGGCGGAGGTGTTGTTTTGTGATTTTCTAAAAATGTACATGCCAAGTCCATTGATGTTACCACCCCTAATCACCTAGGAATGATGTTCAAGCTATGCTTAAGCACTAGTACATGTGTACTAGCATGTGCAATAAACAGGCCTCAGCGGCTGAAGTAGAGTCCATCAGCTTTCTGATGGAAAAAGGTGGACTCCCTTCTGCTTGGTAGTAGGTTGGTAGACAGCAACCACCCAGGGAAGTACTACCGTCCTGCCAGATGACTGTGAAACAAAAACCTGTAACTGTTTTGCATGATGGTAGGATTGCTGGTTTCTTTTTCTGTCTCATAAACACGCTAAGATAACAGGGATATCTTGCTACTCCTACTTACACTTTGGTCACACTTCACAGACACGCACATGCATATATATATATACATACATCTAGGTTTTTCTCCTTTTTCTAAATAGCTCTTGTTCTTTTTTATTTCTTCTATTGTCCATGGGGAAGTGGAAAAGAATCTTTCCTCCGTAAGCCATGCGTGTCGTATGAGGCGACTAAAATGCCGGGAGCAATGGGCTAGTAACCCCTTCTCCTGTATACAATTACTAAAAAAGAGAAGAAGAAAAACTTTATAAAACTGGGTTGCTTAAATGTGCGTGGATGTAGTGCGGATGACAAGAAACAGATGATTGCTGATGTTATGAATGAAAAGAAGTTGGATGTCCTGGCCCTAAGCGAAACAAAGCTGAAGGGGGTAGGAGAGTTTCAGTGGGGGGAAATAAATGGGATTAAATCTGGAGTATCTGAGAGAGTTAGAGCAAAGGAAGGGGTAGCAGTAATGTTAAATGATCAGTTATGGAAGGAGAAAAGAGAATATGAATGTGTAAATTCAAGAATTATGTGGATTAAAGTCAAGGTTGGATGCGAGAAGTGGGTCATAATAAGCGTGTATGCACCTGGAGAAGAGAGGAATGCAGAGGAGAGAGAGAGATTTTGGGAGATGTTAAGTGAATGTATAGGAGCCTTTGAACCAAGTGAGAGAGTAATTGTGGTAGGGGACTTGAATGCTAAAGTAGGAGAAACTTTTAGAGAGGGTGTGGTAGGTAAGTTTGGGGTGCCAGGTGTAAATGATAATGGGAGCCCTTTGATTGAACTTTGTATAGAAAGGGGTTTAGTTATAGGTAATACATATTTTAAGAAAAAGAGGATAAATAAGTATACACGATATGATGTAGGGCGAAATGACAGTAGTTTGTTGGATTATGTATTGGTAGATAAAAGACTGTTGAGTAGACTTCAGGATGTACATGTTTATAGAGGGGCCACAGATATATCAGATCACTTTCTAGTTGTAGCTACACTGAGAGTAAAAGGTAGATGGGATACAAGGAGAATAGAAGCATCAGGGAAGAGAGAGGTGAAGGTTTATAAACTAAAAGAGGAGGCAGTTAGGGTAAGATATAAACAGCTATTGGAGGATAGATGGGCTAATGAGAGCATAGGCAATGGGGTCGAAGAGGTATGGGGTAGGTTTAAAAATGTAGTGTTAGAGTGTTCAGCAGAAGTTTGTGGTTACAGGAAAGTGGGTGCAGGAGGGAAGAGGAGCGATTGGTGGAATGATGATGTAAAGAGAGTAGTAAGGGAGAAAAAGTTAGCATATGAGAAGTTTTTACAAAGTAGAAGTGATGCAAGGAGGGAAGAGTATATGGAGAAAAAGAGAGAAGTTAAGAGAGTGGTGAAGCAATGTAAAAAGAGAGCAAATGAGAGAGTGGGTGAGATGTTATCAACAAATTTTGTTGAAAATAAGAAAAAGTTTTGGAGTGAGATTAACAAGTTAAGAAAGCCTAGAGAACAAATGGATTTGTCAGTTAAAAATAGGAGAGGAGAGTTATTAAATGGAGAGTTAGAGGTATTGGGAAGATGGAAGGAATATTTTGAGGAATTGTTAAATGTTGATGAAGATAGGGAAGCTGTGATTTCGTGTATAGGGCAAGGAGGAATAACATCTTGTAGGAGTGAGGAAGAGCCAGTTGTGAGTGTGGGGGAAGTTCGTGAGGCAGTAGGCAAAATGAAAGGGGGTAAGGCAGCCGGGATTGATGGGATAAAGATAGAAATGTTAAAAGCAGGTGGGGATATAGTTTTGGAGTGGTTGGTGCAATTATTTAATAAATGTATGGAAGAGGGTAAGGTACCTAGGGATTGGCAGAGAGCATGCATAGTTCCTTTGTATAAAGGCAAAGGGGATAAAAGAGAGTGCAAAAATTATAGGGGGATAAGTCTGTTGAGTGTACCTGGTAAAGTGTATGGTAGAGTTATAATTGAAAGAATTAAGAGTAAGACGGAGAATAGGATAGCAGATGAACAAGGAGGCTTTAGGAAAGGTAGGGGGTGTGTGGACCAGGTGTTTACAGTGAAACATATAAGTGAACAGTATTTAGATAAGGCTAAAGAGGTCTTTGTGGCATTTATGGATTTGGAAAAGGCATATGACAGGGTGGATAGGGGGGCAATGTGGCAGATGTTGCAAGTGTATGGTGTAGGAGGTAGGTTACTGAAAGCAGTGAAGAGTTTTTACGAGGATAGTGAGGCTCAAGTTAGAGTATGTAGGAAAGAAGGAAATTTTTTCCCAGTAAAGGTAGGCCTTAGACAAGGATGTGTGATGTCACCGTGGTTGTTTAATATATTTATAGATGGGGTTGTAAGAGAAGTAAATGCGAGGGTCTTGGCAAGAGGCGTGGAGTTAAAAGATAAAGAATCACACACAAAGTGGGAGTTGTCACAGCTGCTCTTTGCTGATGACACTGTGCTCTTGGGAGATTCTGAAGAGAAGTTGCAGAGATTGGTGGATGAATTTGGTAGGGTGTGCAAAAGAAGAAAATTAAAGGTGAATACAGGAAAGAGTAAGGTTATGAGGATAACAAAAAGATTAGGTGATGAAAGATTGAATATCAGATTGGAGGGAGAGAGTATGGAGGAGGTGAATGTATTCAGATATTTGGGAGTGGACGTGTCAGCGGATGGGTCTATGAAAGATGAGGTGAATCATAGAATTGATGAGGGAAAAAGAGTGAGTGGTGCACTTAGGAGTCTGTGGAGACAAAGAACTTTGTCCTTGGAGGCAAAGAGGGGAATGTATGAGAGTATAGTTTTACCAACGCTCTTATATGGGTGTGAAGCGTGGGTGATGAATGTTGCAGCGAGGAGAAGGCTGGAGGCAGTGGAGATGTCATGTCTGAGGGCAATGTGTGGTGTGAATATAATGCAGAGAATTCGTAGTTTGGAAGTTAGGAGGAGGTGCGGGATTACCAAAACTGTTGTCCAGAGGGCTGAGGAAGGGTTGTTGAGGTGGTTCGGACATGTAGAGAGAATGGAGCGAAACAGAATGACTTCAAGAGTGTATCAGTCTGTAGTGGAAGGAAGGCGGGGTAGGGGTCGGCCTAGGAAGGGTTGGAGGGAGGGGGTAAAGGAGGTTTTGTGTGCGAGGGGCTTGGACTTCCAGCAGGCATGCGTGAGCGTGTTTGATAGGAGTGAATGGAGACAAATGGTTTTTAATACTTGACGTGCTGTTGGAGTGTGAGCAAAGTAACATTTATGAAGGGATTCAGGGAAACCGGCAGGCCGGACTTGAGTCCTGGAGATGGGAAGTACAGTGCCTGCACTCTGAAGGAGGGGTGTTAATGTTGCAGTTTAAAAACTGTAGTGTAAAGCACCCTTCTGGCAAGACAGTGATGGAGTGAATGATGGTGAAAGTTTTTCTTTTTCGGGCCACCCTGCCTTGGTGGGAATCGGCCGGTGTGATAATAAAAAAAAAAAAAAAAAATAAAAGATTAACAGGAAAACATTTAAAGATGAGACTACAGCTCACGGCCATATCACAACACCTGACTTTTTATGATGATGTAGGTAGGTAGTCAGTGATCCGTGAAACACAGCTTATATTCTGCCCTATTTTTTTTAATTTATCTAATGTGTTTTAAATTCTTCCCAAATTGTATTAATCATAAATGAATCCAGTTTGTGTAACCTACAAGTAATATTCATGTTGTTTTCAAATATAGTTTTTATGAGACTTGACTCTATGATACTCCTGTCGACCATGGACTTGCTTGATACAACTTTCTCAGCCCTATGAAAATCAATTGGATGGTTAAAATCTCTCACATGAATAAACAGAGCATTAGAGTCTTTCCCACTTCTAATGCTATATTTATGTGGCTTTAACCTAAGTTCAAGACTTTTACTAGTTTGACCGTAATAAACTAATTCACGTATTTGGGGAGAATTTCAAACTTTTTTTTTATCTATCAACATTTTTAAATACAACTTCGATATTAAATTTCTTAACATCACTCAACATTCCCAACACATTCATTTAACATCTTCCAGAATCCCTTTCTCTGATCTGTACGTTTCTCAAATTTAAAATATTTACCCAAATAAACATATCCACAATACACATTAAAAATTAAAAACTCTCAGGTGAAAAGAAGTACACCATAATGATAGTCTCGATCTGCCGACCAAAAAGATTTCCATAGCCATTCCTGCAGCCTGGCTAGATCTAGCCTTGCTAGTTCGTCATTCCTGCAGCCTGGCTAGTTCGTCTAGTTCGTCATTCCTGCAGCCTTGCTAGTTCCATTCCTGCAGCCTTGCTAGTTCGTCATTCCTGCAGCCTTGCAGCCTTGCTAGTTCATCATTCCTGCAGCCTTGCTAGTTCGTAATTCCTGCAGCCTTGCTAGTTCATCATTCCTGCAGCCTTGCTAGTTCGTCATTCCTGCAGCCTTGCTAGTTCGTCATTCCTGCAGCCTTGCTAGTCCGTCATTCCTGCAGCCTTGCTAGTTCGTCATTCCTGCAGCCTGGCTAGTTCGTCTCATTGTTATTGCCTCCAGTAATGCTGTTTCTTTTATTTCATTTTTTGCAATGATTTCTTGCTCTAATATTCGTTTGAAAGCCTAGTATTTCTGCTTTTACCTATTTTTAAATAATGTTTATAATAAATATATTTTATAATTCTGTCTAACACTGTGTACGACTTTGATCTGTTTCACTATCTCAGGCTGGTACCAAAGTCAAACTTGTATAGAGGTAAGAGACACTAATTATTTTAGTTATTCTTTTCTGTTTACAAGTGAGAAAATGCAGAGAAATGCTACAACTTATTATGCAGACATAAATTCTGTACAATGCTTCAGTAGCTACTACTGTCTTCCTGTTTCCTCTAAACAAGAATCACGTCTCTATGGTGCAGTAGCTATGGTAGTTTTATAGGTTTCCTTCCAGCAGGACTGAAGTCACTGTGGATCAGTAGTTACGGTAGCTTCAGAGGTATTCTTCCGACAGTAAAAATCGCTATACGTTATACGTTCAATAAATACTTTAGTATTAAATTAAGGATTACTTCCGAATTGGGTTAGTCACTGTGGTTACAATATCTTCAACAGATTCAACAGCATAATTATGTAGTTTTTCAATAAATACATGTTACAGTATTTAACAGACATTCATTGACCATCACAAACACAAAATAAAAACTTTTCAGAAAAATTTACCAATTCTGGAGATCTGATTTAGTGACAAAAATAATTTTACCAGAGCATCTTACAGCCTGACTGACACGTCTCCTTGTTAATGTCTCAAATAAACTTCCTTTAATGAACATCATCTAATATATCAAGTAATGGTTAAGTTGCAAGAGAATCAATGAAAAAATGCAGAAAATATTTTGTATGCAAATAGAGTTCCTATGTAAACAGAGTTGAGTGAGCTCCCTGAGAAAGTTGTAAGTGTAATAACTACTGTCAACTTTAATTATGAAGCACAACAAAAATATATAATAGAATACAGATAATTACGAAATGTTAATTAACCCTTTGTAAAATTTATACGAAATATAAATAATATAACAAAAAAGAAAATTAAGTTTATCCTATTAGCGTAATAAAAGCAATGTTAAAAATAATTATGAAATAAAATTAATACAAATATCAAGTATAATATTTACAGAATATATTTTGTATTTAATATATTATGAAGCATATTCATGTATTTTAGATTAATATGAAAATATTGATATCATCTGTTTTGTAACTTTCATATTATTGCTCAAGTTAATTACAAAAAAGTAAAATGAAACGCGAAATCAAAACACAGCATCATATATATAAGACTTGCTTGTTTCTGCTTACAAAGTTGTTCTTGTTGTAGACAAACACCTGAAAGTTACAGACAAAAAAAAATCTGATTACTAGTTAATGGATTTGGTAAAATAATAATGATATTTTGCACAAATATGTTTATAGTTTCCATAGAAATTAATAATCACATCATCACTTAAAACTCTTAAGGAGGTGCTAGACTTTCTGTGATGAAGAAACGAACATTGAAAAATTATGGAGAATAATGTTTTGTTAGCAAAAAATGGTGCATAATTCTGCCAACATTTTGATGTAATCAGCTTGTTTCTGTCATATTTCTAAGAATGTTTTTCCTAAAATGTAGTTTTTTTTATTTTTGTTCTCATAAAAAAGACATGATGGCAATTAGTGTTTTTTTTTCTCTCCAAAAAATTACGATTTTTATGATTGATTCAAAATGCACCTCATAGCAACATCTCTGAGGACTCCATTCAAGAGCAGACTCATGACAGCACAGTGGTCTGTGGGGTCTCAACAGGTGTTGACGTCATGACAGCACAGTGGCCTGTGGGGTCTCAACAGGTGTTGACGTCTGCATTACTCTGAGATTTGTCTGGCCGTAATGTAATACATGACAGGAAGGAAACAATGAGTGTTGGTGCGGGATGAGGTCCCAGAGTGGGTCTATATGTGGAGTGGGGTTCCACAAGGGTAAGTCCCAGGTTCAGTACTGTTTTTTATATATGCAAATGATATGGAAGGAATAGATTCAGAAGTGTCCCTGTTCGCTGATGATGTGAAACTAATGAGGAGAATACAAACGGACGAGAGAAGGTAAGATTACAAGGAAATCTGGCAGGCTGCAAGCCTGGTCCGACAAATGGCTCATGGAGTTTAACCCCAGCAAGTGCAAATTTATGAAACTTGAGGAAGGACAAAGAAGACCACAGGCGGAGTACAGGCTAAGGGATCAAAGGCTGCAAACCATACTTAAGGAAAAGGATTTTGGTTTTAGCATTATACCGAACACATCTCTTGAGGAACATATCAATCACATAACCGCAGCAGCATATGGGTGCCTGCCAGACCTGAGAATAGTATTTCGACATTTAGTTAAGGAGTCATTCACGACGCTGTACACAGTGTACGTCAGGTTCATAATGGAGTACGCAGCAGCAGTTTGGAACCCACACCTGGTCAAACTCAACAAGAAATTGGAGAAAGTGCAAAGGTTTGCAAATAAACTAGTCCCGGAGCTAAGGGGCATGCCCTATGAGGAGAGGTTAAGGGAACTCAACCTGACAACA
Source organism: Cherax quadricarinatus (assembly GCF_038502225.1). Classification (NCBI taxonomy): domain Eukaryota; kingdom Metazoa; phylum Arthropoda; class Malacostraca; order Decapoda; family Parastacidae; genus Cherax; species Cherax quadricarinatus. Next base: position 23,294 of record NW_027196000.1, on the reverse strand, counting down.
CTAGAAGACAGTAGGTATAGGGGGGGATAAGATAACGACTTATAAAATACTAAGAGGAACTGACAAGGTAGAGAGGGCTAGAATATTTCAGAGATGGGACACAGGAACAAGGACCCACAAGTGGAAGTTGAAAACCCGGATGAACCATAACGATATTGGGAAGTATTTGTTTAGCGCAAGAGTTGTCAGAATGTGAAATTTTCTGGTGAGTGAAACCGTGGAGGCAAGATCCATACATAGCTTTAAGAAGAGGTATGGTAAGGCTCTAGGAGCGGGGAGAGAGTGATCTAGTAGTGACTAGCGAAGATGCTGGGTCAGGAGCTGTGACACGACCCCTGCAACCACATAAAGATGACAACATATAGGTGGGTACATCACAGGTAGCACAGTACTCTGTGTTGGTGGAAGATAGTTAAACTAATATTTGCAACGCTGATTCTGAAAGTAATATCCCCTTTTCCCCATAACGAACTTATAATTAACAAGTAAATATTTATTTTTTTTATTCATAACACTATGTAACACGATTTTTGTTCCTGACAAGTAAGTGTTATTTTCCAACTCATTTTATTGCAAACAATAGAAAATGCCCATTATTCCTTTTAAACTTTGCTTTTGTGGCTTACAGGATGAATTTTTGACAAAAAATGGCTAAATTTCAATATGTTTTGCTAGTTTTGGATGTAAAGCAAAAATATATAATAATGAAATATATAAATTTTTCGTAAATAAAGTCAAATTTACACAAATTTTATTTTAAACTTTCTGAAACATATTTACAAAGATAAAAATGAGCAGTTTTTCTAGATTTGAGAGCATGCAAGAAATTACTTTCCCCCGAATGTAGTCTCCCATCATGTTTTCATTATAAGTTCCCTGATATCTGTTTTCAAAGTTCATTATATCTTGGTGGAAGTGCTCCCCTTGCTCCTCTGAGTATGTTCCCATATTCTTCTTGAAATTTTCAAGATGAGCATCAAGGATATGAAACTTAAGGGACATCCTACACCTCTTCTGACCATAGCTTTTTACCAAGGTCTCAACAGGTTCCATATAATTGTCAGCCTTGTTGTTGCCCGAAAAGCCCTGTGCTACAGCAACAGAAATCTCCGAAGCTTCCTTTTCCTTCTCTGTGAGCTTCTTTAGAAATTCTGAGCACTCCATGGTTTTCCTGACTTGTGGTTCAGTGAAAATCCCAGCTTTCACCTTTCCCTCTGATAGCTTGGGAAAGAAGTCTTAAAGATACTTGAAGGCTGCAGACTCTTTGTCAAAAGCTGTAACAAACTGTTTCATTAGCCCTAGTGTGATGTGTAATGGAGGGAACAGAACTTCTTGAGGATCCACCAATGGTTTATGTTTGATGTTATGTCTTCCTACTGAGAACTCAGTCCTTTGAGGCCAGTGCTTCCTCTAGTAATGTGCTGCTCTATTTCTGTCCCAGTGATAGCGATAACAGGGAAACTTGGTAAAATCGCCTTGGAGTCCCATCAAAAATGCCACCATTTTGAAGTCTCCAATAACCTCTCAGCCATACGTATCATAGCTCAAAGCTTCCAGTAGATATTTGACAGTGTTGTAGTCCACCATAAGATTCACTGAATGAGCCAAGGGAAGGGATGGATAATTGATTCCATTGTGCAGAAGAACAGTTTTTAGGCTTCTGGAGATTGCATGGATTGCATGCAATTTCAATTGCATGAAACAGACCTGATACATCATTACAGTAGCACAAGATGTCTTCATTAGTAAAGAAGCTTGAGAAATGTTGGTGACGTTTTCTTCGGCTTTTCACTTGCACACTTTCATCCACCAAGTCCCACTCCTTGAGCCCTGAAATTAAAAGCTCAACATTTTACTTGGTCAAACCAAGATCTTTGATAAGGTCATTGAGGTCTGTTTGGATTGGAAAGTAAGGATTCCTCTCAACAGCTGTATCTGTGAGATCATAGTCTTATTCACTGTGCTCTTCATTTTCTGATTTGCTGCTTTCTTCTTCTGACGACTGACTTTTTTCTGGAAGTGTATGTGCAGGAAGATCAGCACTGTGTGGTACTGGAGTAATAGAAGAGGGAAGATCTGGATAAGAAATAGCAGGTGCATTTCTCCCAGTTCGACGTTTGGAAATATCCACCAGGCAGAAGTAGTAGTTGATTGAGTGATCAGTGTGTCCACGCCATTTTCTAGGAAAAGCAAACTTCATCGTTTTTTTTTTCTCCTATATTCCATCCTGTAAAAGAACATAAGAGTTAGCTTCTGTTACATACATTTCATTTGAAAAATGATCCTATTCAAGATTTTACCCTTCATATAACTAATGACTTCCTTACCTTCCAATGTTTTCTTACAATGTTCTCAAGCAACAAGAGGCGCCCAGGTTTTGTATTGATCCCCAACTGGTATGCCAAAATGCCAGTTGGAGTCGTGTTCCAGGAAAATAAGCATCATTTCCCAGTTCTCAAAAACTAAACAAAATTTAGAAAAGCATTTCTGATCCCAGAACTTTCATTTTGTGGCCAGTACATTTCTGCAACACTTTCAAGAAAGACTAGTGTAAAAATATTATGTTTTAAGGTTTTGCTTTTCAAATGTAAAAACAGGGGCTGACACACCAGCATTCAGTTCAGCTCTGGCTACCTGAGAAAACACATCAGAAGAAGTGAAACTGCATCAGGAGGCTGCAGTTATTCTCCAGATGCATTCTTCTACATATGTGGTCAATTCATTAAGACAAGAGCAAAGAAGTTCTCTGTAACTGCATCTAAAAAAATGCGGGAAGCTTACAAAAACTTCACACATTTTGCCAAGCAAACCTCTAGAACTTAACAGTCTTTCTTGAAAGTGTTTCAGAAGTGTCCTGACCACAAATGCAAAGTTCTGGGATCAAAATTTCTTTTGATCCCAGGACTTTGCACCAGAGAGTACAGCGTCAAGACGCCGTACTCTATGGTATGGTAGCATTCTAGACCATAGCTGCGTGAAGACTCTGTACTCTCTGGTATAGTAGTATTCTAGACCATAGCGGCGTCAAGACGCTGTACTCTGGTATGATAGTATTCTAGACCATAGCTGCGTCAAGGCGCTGTACTCTCTGGTATGGTAGTATTCTAGACCATAGCGGCGTCAAGACGCTGTACTCTGGTATGATAGTATTCTAGACCATAGCTGCGTCAAGACGCTGTACTCTCTGGTATGGTAGTATTCTAGACCATAGCTGCGTCAAGACGCTGTACTCTCTGGTATGGTAGTATTCTAGACCATAGCTGCGTCAAGACGCTGTACTCTCTGGTATGGTAGTATTCTAGACCATAGCTGCGTCAAGACGCTGTACTCTCTGGTATGGTAGTATTCTAGACCATAGCTGCGTCAAGACGCTGTACTCTCTGGTATGGTAGTATTCTAGACCATAGCTGCGTCAAGACGCTGTACTCTCTGGTATGGTAGTATTCTAGACCATAGCTGCGTCAAGACGCTGTACTCTCTGGTATGGTAGTATTCTAGACCATAGCTGCGTCAAGACGCTGTACTCTCTGGTATGGTAGTATTCTAGACCATAGCTGCGTCAAGACGCTGTACTCTCTGGTATGGTAGTATTCTAGACCATAGCTGCGTCAAGACGCTGTACTCTCTGGTATGGTAGTATTCTAGACCATAGCTGCGTCAAGACGCTGTACTCTCTGGTATGGTAGTATTCTAGACCATAGCTGCGTCAAGACGCTGTACTCTCTGGTATGGTAGTATTCTAGACCATAGCTGCGTCAAGACGCTGTACTCTCTGGTATGGTAGTATTCTAGACCATAGCTGCGTCAAGACGCTGTACTCTCTGGTATGGTAGTATTCTAGACCATAGCTGCGTCAAGGCGCTGTACTCTCTGGTATGGTAGTATTCTAGACCATAGTATGGTAGTATTCTAAACCATAGCTGCGTCAAGACGCTGTACTCTCTGGTATGGTAGTATTCTACACCATAGCTGCGTCAAGACGCTGTACTCTAGACCATAGGTCATGTACTCTCTGGTATGGTAGTATTCTAGACCATAGCTGCGTCAAGGCGCTGTACTCTCTGGTATGGTAGTATTTTAGACCATAGCTGCGTCAAGACGCTGTACTCTCTGGTATGGTAGTATTTTAGACCATAGCTGCGTCAAGCCGCTGTACTCTCTGGTACTGTAGTATTTTAGACCATAGCTGCGTCAAGACGCTGTACTCTCTGGTATGGTAGTATTCTAGACCATAGCTGCGTCAGACGCTATACTCTAGAGTATTCTAGACCATAGCTGCGTCAAGACGCTGTACTCTCTGGTATGGTAGTATTCTAGACCATAGCTGCGTCAAGGCGCTGTACTCTGTTATAATAGTATTCTAGACCATAGCTGCGTCAAGACGCTGTACTCTCTGGTATTTTAGACCATAGACCATAGCTGCGTCAAGACGCTGTACTCTCTGGTATGGTAGTATTCTAGACCATAGCTGCGTCAAGACGCTGTACTCTCTGGTATGGTAGTATTCTAGACCATAGCTGCGTCAAGACGCTGTACTCTCTGGTATGGTAGTATTCTAGACCATAGCTGCGTCAAGACGCTGTACTCTCTGGTATGGTAGTCAGTAGAAGGATCAAGTTATAAGTCTATCACAGTTATAATTCTCATTGACAGTTTTCTTTTTTTTCTCTTATGACTGAGTGTTATTCTCATAATTTAAATAACGCAGGAGACAAAAATATGTTGCTGTGTATAAGCTTACTGTTTTTCTGTGTCTTTAAGTTCTTATGTATGTTTGCATGTATGAACTAATGTATGCATGTTTTATGTATGTACGTAATGAATGTATGTGTATGATGTACAGTATTTATTTGTGTGTAACAACATATATGTGTGTATATTCAGTTAAGTATGTATGTATGTATTGCAGGTATTAAGGGTATGTGTGTTTGTAGGGGAGAGGAAGCAGAGGAGAGGGGAAGAGGGATGGGAGGAGAGGAGAGGAAGGTTCGGTTTACAAAAGTTATAAAATGTAGTTTCGTATTTTTATGAATTAAAAACAAATGGACTAAACAATGTAAGAGATGAGTGCAACTTCTAACTCCTACCAACACCTTAGGAAAAGTTTGTTTAGGTGTCGTGAAGTCTTCAATGTGATCTGAGTTACCATTATCACCTGTGTGTTCACATCGCTTTTACTTTTTTTGTATTACTATCTGAGAAGAAAAAAAAGCAATAAGAAAGTGTAAGAAGGAAGAGCAATAATTTAATAGAACAAACACTAGAATCTTCCTCATCAGTAAGTCTTGCTAATGTATTGTTGAGTTTTCAAAGTTTCAAAGTAATCATCATCCCATGAATTTCCACAATGTTTTTCCAATCTTCCCTTAATTAAGATGTGAGAGGAAGAAGATAAAAATTGCAAGAGGTAAGAGCAACACCTCAAAAGAGCTCACACTACTTCTTACCTCCTCAGGTAAACTTGCTAAAGAGTTGTGGATCCTTCAAATTGCTCCCAGACACCATCTTACCTTAAGATTTGCAGGAGAGAAAAAGGAATAAAAAGTGACATAGGATATGCCGCAGTTGCTAACATGGTGTTGACCACCACACACACACACACACACACACACACACACACACACACACACACACACACACACACACACACACACACACACACACATACAATCCATTGATAGTGAAGAAAACTTCCTCTTTCCATCTCTCCATCCATCCCACCACCCCTCCTTTCTTCCCTCCATTCTTCCCGCCTTACCTTTCTCCCTCACTTCACCACTCTTCCTATAAAGTGGTATCTCCTAAGTTTTCTAAGTCACACCACACCTCGACCTGACACTTCCTTTCTCTACGTAATTCCATCTGAGTACCTTTAATCAAACCATGTAATTGATGTTTTTAACTGAATTCCTCTAACATGCAGATTAATTATTTCCTTCACTCTTAATGATACAAATAAGGTACAAATATACCTTATTTGTATTAATGTACTAGTGTACCTTATATGTGTCATTAGAATTCTTATGCGTCGTGAAGTAACTTTATTGTAGAAACATATCGCCCACCATAATAATGTTATGCATGGTAACACTAGACACAAAAATCACACCATCAATTCATGGATCATATTATACATAGTAACACCATAAATGCATAGATCACACTGTTATACTTAGTGACACCATAAATACATTGATCACATACATACAAATAAGCACATATACATATATAAAATTTAAATTAAGAAATCAAATTCTCCGACATATAAATAGAAGAATAAAATTTAAAATAATTGGCCTCACCATGGTGGTGTAACCGGACGGGAAGTTCTTCTCTTCTGGCTGGACTACGGTACGAGTCTACCCGGGTGGATGTATTTACACAGCACAGATTTCTGTGTGTCCCTCTCTGTAATTACATCTGCCTGTATATAATGATATTAAAATATTTGTTCTAATATCATATATGGGTAATGCTCCATGGTGAGGCTACATTTGAAGAGTTAAGTTCCTCTTTGAGGAAATGCTGTGTTTGGGGTTCACAGCTCTCAACGTCCCCCTCAAATGTACTGTAACAGTTCCTGTTTTCTTCTTCTTTGTATGATACGAAGCTATTTTGTTAGCAGAGTGAGTGTGTGAGTGTGTGAGGGTAAAGTACATTTTTACACATTGCTAGTGATGAGTATGTGTGAGAGTGTAGAGGATATTATCACACATTTTTAACGAATACAGAGTGTGTGTGTGGAGTATACAACACATTAACACACAGTGTCAAAGAGCACAGAGATCGACCAAGTCATTGGACAAAGATCAACATAGATCGAAACGTTGTTCCATTAAAAGGTTGTCCTGGAAATAATGTCTTATCTTTACCTTTTTAAATAGCAAGCAGCAAAAACTTTTTCAAATAATAATTGGTAATTTCATAAAGGAAGTTTTGTGAGCAATTATCATACTCATAACGAGAGAGAACAATATTACTGAGAAATTATGTATTGTCCTTAACTAACCCTATTATTATTTATCTGTTCAACATTCATTTCTCTGTATCGCTTGAGATCATCTTCAAGCCCGGTTAGAATTTTTTTTTAGCAAGTCGGCCGTCTCCCACCGAGGTAGGGTGACCCAAAAAGAAAATCCCCAAAAATACTTTCATCATCATTCAACACTTTCACCTCACTCACACATAATCACTGTTTTTGCAGAGGTGCTCAGAACACAACAGTTTAGAAGCATATACGTATAAAGATACACAACATATCCCTCCAAACTGCCAGTTAGAAATAATTGATCTTTATAACTTTAATGTTAAGCTTATTGTTTATAATAGTCTTCTCTTCATGTTTACTTACGTAGCTGTAGTTACATGTCCGACCAAACATTCTCAACGAGTCAAGGATACGAAATAGAAGAAATTATGACAGTTTGTATACATTCCGCTGCTAGAAATTATAAAATTTGATCCCAATATCGAAAAGTTGTTTAAAAACCCTGCAAGAAATGATAATGAAAATTACTGTCTAAATGACAAATTGTTTATTTATTTTTATATTATACATTTTCAACTGCTGAAATCGACTACAGCTTAACCAGTGAAGTTTTATTACATATCAATAAAAACTTAGTGCACATGATTTATGTCTACGAGGAAGTTCTTTCTAGTCAGGGTCGCTACCTCACCTGTAGTTCACATCACATCTTCACCTGTAATTTACCTTGCATATTCATCGGTAATTCGTCCTTACATTTTCACCTGTAAATCATCCCTTCCTCTGACGAACGATGCTCACCTTCATCACGTGTGACTGGGGCTACTTCTTCTTGCACAGGTTTGGTCACGCGTCTGTTCTTCTCGCATGCCGCCGCTATGTGGTCATACTCTCCAAAAATGCGACACGTACGCCGCTGTCCAGGATATAAAACCATTACCTGTGCCCAAAAATCTTGAAGATACACGTATGACGGTATGGGTTGACGCAACATCATCTTAAGGCTGAATGTACCTTCCGGCATACCTGCGTAGGCACCCATTATCCACTTACCCTGCTGGGCAGAATACACAGTTCCATATTTCTCAAATACGTTTTTGATGTCAGCTTCGTTTGCCTCAAAGGGGACATTCCGCAACTTTATCCAAGTATAATATCGAGACACGTCCACCAGTCTCACACGCACAGCAGACGTAACGTCAAAACACACATCTTGAAAGCGCGTAAACACCGATTCATAAACTGTCGCAGCAAGCAGTTTCACAAATACTCTATGCGCTCCGTTCAGCGCTACCTCATACAATTCACCATCTTGTATGCCGTATGTCTCCCTGATTATCTTGGGTAAGAGTATTTGAGCTGAACTAGGTGTAATCGCACCTCGAAGTAGTTCAATACCAATAGTATTAATGCGTCTGCGATGACAAACCGCCATCTTAACACCAGTAATTTCCCAGCGGTGTCAACAGAGACACAACAACACCTCCTCGTACCACTGCTGTCAGGTTACTGAGGAGCGTCAGGCAAGGGGGTCTACACAGCCCAAGAGCGATGCAGACAATGTTCTCTGTATTGGACTGAAGAAGACACTGTCTGGCGATAAGTTTCCGAAATAAAGATTCCCAAATGTTGAACAAGTGTCTCATTCTTCAACCTGTACATGGAACACTTAGAAGCTGAACACTTTGAAAACCTCATCCCCACCAACATCACGTAGTTACAATGCCCGGAAGAGTGCACCAGTGCCCGGAAGAGTGCACCAGCGCATGTAACACTACGATACATCTGTAACACTATATCAGTAACACAACCACACAACATCTGAACCACAACTACATTACATTTGTAACAACACTTCAGCACTCCAGGAAGATTTGAATAGACTGATACAGTGGTAGAAGTGGCAGATGCAGTTTAATATAGACAAATGCAAAAGTTTTAAACATTTGATAGGAAAATAACCATGCCACATGTAAACTAAATAATGTAAATGTTGATATTACTGTTTGCGAAAAGGATTTGGGGGTTCTGGTAAGCAGTAATCTGAAACCAAGACAACAGTGCATAAGTGTTCGCAATAAAGATAACAGAATCCTTGGCTTCATATCAAGAAGCAAAAATAATACAAGTCCTCAGGTTGTTCTTCAACTCTATATATCCTTGGTTAGGCCTCATTTAGATTATGCTGCACAGTTCTGGTCACCATATTACAGAATGGATATAAATGCGCTGGAAAACGTACAAAGGAGGATAACAACGTTGTTCTCATGTATCAGAAATCTTCCTTATGAGGAGAGACTGAGACCCTGAATCTGCACTGAACTCAACAACAGTCACCCCTTGCCCGGCCACCCTGAACAACAGTCACCCCTGGCCCGGCCACCCTGAACAACAGTCACCCCTGGCCCGGCCACTCTGAACCACAGTCGCCCCTGGCCCGGCCACCCTGAACAACAGTCACCCCTGGCCCGGCCACCCTGAACCACAGTCACCCCTGGCCCGGCCACCCTGAACAACAATCACCCCTGGCCCGGCCACCCTGAACCACAGTCACCCCTGGCCCGGCCACCCTGAACAACAGTCACCCCTGGCCCGGCCACTCTGAACCACAGTCGCCCCTGGCCCGGCCACCCTGAACAACAGTCACCCCTGGCCCGGCCACCCTGAACCACAGTCACCCCTGGCCCGGCCACCCTGAACCCCAGTCACCCCTGGCCCGGCCACCCTGAACACAGTCAGTCACCCCTGGCCCGGCCACCCTGAACCACAGTCACCCCTGGCCCGGCCACCCTGAACCACAGTCACCCCTGGCCCGGCCACCCTGAACCACACTCACCCCTGGCCCGGCCACCCTGAACAACAGTCACCCCTGGCCCGGCCACAGTCCTGAACCACAGTCACCCCTGGCCCGGCCACCCTGAACCACAGTCACCCCTGGCCCGGCCACCCTGAACCACAGTCACCCCTGGCCCGGCCACCCTGAACCACAGTCACCCCTGGCCCGGCCACCCTGAACCACAGTCACCCCTGGCCCGGCCACCCTGAACCACAGTCACCCCTGGCCCGGCCACCCTGAACCACAGTCACCCCTGGGCCGGCCACCCTGAACCACAATCACCCCTGGCCCGGCCACCCTGAACCACAATCTTCCTTGACCCGGCCACCCTGAACCACAATCACCCCTGGCCCAGTTACCCTGAACCACAATCACCCTTGACCATGCCACCCTGAACCACAGTCACCCCAGGCCAAGCCACCCTGAACCACAATCACCCTTGACCCTGCCATCCTGAACCACAATCACCCTTGGTCCGGCCACGCTGAACCACAATCACCCTTGACCAGGCCACCCTGAACCACAATCACCTTTGACCCTGCCACCCTGAACCACAATCACCCCTGGCCCGGCCACCCTGATCTACAATCACCCTTGACCAGGCCACCCTGAACCACAGTCACCCCTGGACTGGCCACCCTGAACCACAGTCACCCCTGGCCCGGCCACCCTGAATCACAGTCACCCCAGGCCTGGCCACCCTGAACCACAGTCACCCCTGGACCGGCCACCCTGAACAACAGTCACCCCTGGCCCGGCCACCCTGAACCAGTCATCCCTAGCCCAGCAACCCTGAATCACAATAACTCCTTGCCCGGCCACCCTGAACCACAGTCACCCCTGGCCCGGCCACACTGAACAACAGTCACCCCTGGACCGGCCACCCTGAACCACAGTCACCCCTGGCCCGGCCACCCTGAACCACAGTCACCCCTGGGCGGGCCACCCCGAACCACAATCACCCCCTGGCCCGGCCACCCTGAATCACAATCTTCCTTGACCCGGCCACCCTGAACCACAATCACCTCTGGCCCGGCCACGCTGAACCACAATCATCCCTGGCCCAGTTACCCTGAACCACAATCACCCTTGACCATGCCACCCTGAACCACAGTCACCCCAGGCCAAGCCACCCTGAACCACAATCACCCTTGACCCTGCCATCCTGAACCACAATCACCCTTGGTCCGGCCACGCTGAACCACAATCACCCTTGACCAGGCCACCCTGAACCACAATCACCTTTGACCCTGCCACCCTGAACCACAATCACCCCTGGCCCGGCCACCCTGATCTACAATCACCCTTGACCAGGCCACCCTGAACCACAGTCACCCCTGGACTGGCCACCCTGAACCACAGTCACCCCTGGCCCGGCCACCCTGAACCACAGTCACCCCAGGCCTGGCCACCCTGAACCACAGTCACCCCTGGACCGGCCACCCTGAACAACAGTCACCCCTGGACCGGCCACCCTGAACCACAGTCACCCCTGGCCCGGCCACCCTGAACCAGTCATCCCTAGCCCAGCAACCCTGAATCACAATAACTCCTTGCCCGGCCACCCTGAACCACAGTCACCCCTGGCCCGGCCACACTGAACAACAGTCACCCCTGGACCGGCCACCCTGAACCACAGTCACCCCTGGCCCGGCCACCCTGAACCACAGTCACCCCTGGCCCGGCCACATTGAACAACAGTCACCCCTGACCTGGCCACCCTGAACCACAATCACCCCTGGCCCGGCCAGCGTCATTGATAATTCCTGGAAATCGTCTTCTACTCTATTCGACATACCACAATACCCTGTATATAAGAAGAGCAACTCCAGAACAAGAAGAGCTGAGCAAAACTAATAAAAGTTGTGAGCAATCGGAAGCACCTCCACTGTATCCGAATGTAGCCTCTAGTTATCTTGTGTTCCAGAGACACGGGAGATCGGCATCCTGGTTCACCGGTAGCCTCTAGTTATCTTGTGTTCCAGAGACACGGGAGATCGGCATCCTGGTTCACCGGTAGCCTCTAGTTATCTTGTGTTCCAGAGACACGGGAGATCGGCATCCTGGTTCACCGGTAGCCTCTAGTTATCTTGTGTTCCAGAGACACGGGAGATCGGCATCCTGGTTCACCGGTTCACTCAGTGTCACCTTTGATAATCCAGTCACTACCACTGACGACCACTTTACAACAAACCTGATAATTATCCCTTTGCCCTCTACCTACGAGGTTACTTCTCCAATAAAGACGCCAGATGAGATGAGACAGGGGAGAATAGGATATTTAAATTTGATCCGAGGATTAGAATAAAAGATCTAAATCCTCGCATCAAGATCCCCTTTGCAAGGCCAAGAGGACCCCACGTCCCAGTGAATGGAGGGCCCCTCATTAGCACCACTTCTTTGTCTGTTTCCAGACTAGCTGCCTGTAGGACGTCATACCAAAGTTTTTGGTATTTCAGGAAAGTGTAGTCTAGACAGCCGTCCATATCCTGTCTGATTTCCGTCATTCTTTAGTCAAATATTGTTATGTTACAATATTACAATAACTTTTAATGACCCATGATAGTATGAAGGATGTACATATTTCATTTTTTTTTACTCACTTCTGATTGTTTCCGGGTATGTATCTTGGTATATTTTGTCTGCTATGTTTTCAGAGACAAGTTATTTTCTAGTGATGTGATATTATTCATAGCTCTTATTATTATTATTATTATTATTATTATTATTATTATTATTATTATTATTATTATTATTATTATTATTATTATTATTATGAAATAGAAGCGCTAAACCCATTAATCATAGCTAACTGATTGCTTGAGACATCTAGCCTCACTTTAAGTACTCAATTTGAGAATGTTTTCAATCGTGTTACTCTCGTAATGTTCAATTCTTTAAACATTTTTCTTTACTATGTCTTTTGTAGGTATTAGGTGTGTCAAGAGACATTATTGTATTCTGTGTTTCTCCAGAACAGTCTTCTTCCCGTCTTAATTAATATGATAACATATCTACAAGTCTTTTTTCTCTTGTTTTCAGATTCCTATATATTTCCTCATTTTGTTTGCAAGTTCTTTTATTACAAACACAGGTGTAGAATAGCCTGCACATCTTGTCGTAAATAGTGGAGCAGCACAAGACAACATAGTAGCATTCTACGTCTTTCCTTAACTTTTAGAACCAAAACTTAATATTCATATGACTTATCGCCTGATAATGCTGTAGACGATTGAGCTATTGATTGACTGAGAATAGGAATGTGGAAGGAAAGGTGAGTAGTGGTTCAGTTTCTAGGTTTCTTCTCTGAGTACTCTGTCTTCCTCCTTACGGTTTCTATTTTGTATTTTAAAATTGTGCAGCCAACCTTTCCTTCTCATATTTTACTTTTTTCATGAGATGCAATATTATATTCTTTGTCATGTCTTTATCATAGCAGGATCCTAAATAAAGGAATGGGATAAGGACGGAAGCAGACAGCAACAATGCACAGGAAGATACGTACATCCTGAGTGACTGACCAACAAGTGTGTACTATAATACCATCTCAACAAATGCAGGATTTAGCGGATGAGATAAGAAGCAGAAAGAGAGATATTACTTAATGCAAGAGAGGCCATCACCATTTGTGCTTTCTCAGCAGCAAATATTACCTGCCATCGTTTTCCCCAGGATGATGTAGCTGATATAGTTGTGAGCATCACACCAAATATTTCGCTTGAGAAGCACGTAGCCCCTCGAAAATCGAGGCTCATTCTCTGATTAGTTAAGCTGCTGATGATCCGATATAAAAACAATATCAGTGCCGGTGACATATACAAAGCTGGTAAATATTGGTATATCCGTCTGATGAAAATACTTGCCATAAATAAGACTAGTACTAGAGGAAACAGCGCCTGTATAGAACCCTTGTCACAATAAAGGTAGAATAAAAGTTTTGGAAAAGTTCAAGGTTTGTTACATTTCTTCCAGAGCTACGAAGGGTTGAGACACGACAAATAGTAAAGAAAGTTAGATCTTACAGCACATCCTTAGAAAATCAGAAGGGATGTGATCACATCTTTAAAGATTCTCAGAGACAAAAATACCGACGAAGACGATTTGGGAAGAGAAAAAATCGAATGAATGAAGATAGATACAAAAGTAAAAAAATAAAATGGCACAATACCATGAATGAAGCAATAAACAAATACCCTGAAATAGGAGACTGAAAGTTATGACGACGTTTCAGTCCGACTTGGACAATAAACTAGTCACATAGAAGCGCGAAGGAAAGGGAGCCAGTATATATACGAGATGAGGCGAGGACGGGAGACAGCTGCTAGAAATAATAATAATAATATGAAGAAAGTAGAGATAGTAGAAGTAGTAGTAGTAGTAGTAGTAGTAGTAGTAGTAGTAGTAGTAGTAGTAGTAGCAGTAACAGCAGTAGTAGTAGTAGTATATATATACTGGCTCCCTTCCTTTCTGGGTTCTGTGTAAGTAGGTTATTGTCCAAGACGTCGTCATAAGTTTGTCTCACATGTGCGAGTTATTTGTAAACAAAAATAAAAGTTCAAATGAGCCATAATAACATAAAATTATCATTGGTGTGAGAGAAGTGAATTAATAAAATGCATTAAGATGGAATGCATTAACAACAACTCTGAAAATGTTTTCTAAATTATAATTGATAAAATAAATAATGGTCATACCAGGTAATCGACAAGCAAGACTGTGGACCATAACATTGTGAATATTGGTCTGCTAGACTATGGACAGGACGGTGTTATTATAGAGCTCTGTATCATCCACTGTGCTGTTGAGGTGTGATTTGCGAGAAGTGCGCCGGAGAAAGACTTGTGGCGCATATTCTTGTATATAAAGCTGTTTGATCGTTTATATATATGTATGGAATTACTTTTAGCATTTTAATGAACAATTTTATCTTTAATCTGTCAAAAGCAGCTGATAAGAAAATCTTTTGAAGTTACAAGGAACCTCCAGCGGGAGCTGTAATGGCTGCCTCTCATCTTAGTGTTAATGCGGCAGCTCTTTAGTGCGCCTTGAGAAAATATCGCCTAATTTGAGAGCATCGTGGATGGCATTAACGGGATAACTGTTTCCTCTATCAGAAGAACACAATACAGGCATGAAGGAAGCGACTTTCACATGATATACCTATTTAGCAGTGGAAATACTACGTTATAAGAAATATACAGAGTGAACGTACTGTAGAAATTTAATAAATGATCGTAGATACTACCTGTGTAGCAAATGGTGTATTTACTCCAAGAATATTATGTTCTGAGACCTTTATTATTAGTAATATATGTGAATTATTTTGATATAGAAAGCCTAACCAAATAAGAATATTTAAAACGATAATAAACAAGGACACAATAAGCATTCTCATTTAGTTCATGAAATTATAAGAAAGTCTCAAGAAGCAGCATGTTTGAGATGAGAATTTACTATTCACTAAAATATATTGCAAACTTTCAAACAAAAGGAGTAGGAGGGAAAGTGCCAGAGCAAGGAATTTTTTTGATTGGGGGCTTCCCTCTCATTTTTAGGGACTCCCTTTCGCCTCCCTCGACCACCCTTCATCCATTTTTTTCCTCCTCCCCCTGACCCTGCCTCCTACCCCCTAAGGGCATATTCCATAGGGGGTTGCAAAATATTCCAGGAGTGTTGCCCAAAAAAATTTCGGATGTGTTGCCAAATTTTCCAAATTTTTCATTTTTTCGAGTGTTGCCAAATTTTTCAATTCTTTACTTCAATTTTTGGGTCTATCCCAATTTTTTATTTTAAGATATCTCCCCTAATCTAGGGTCGAGCTCCAGCTCCCGGATCAAGTTTTTTCACGATATTTTAATTCGTACATAAGTAAATATTCGTACTTCTGGTAAACACCTATATGTCGCGCTACGGTAAACATTCCAAAGCCTATAAGGGTTTACCACCAAATGGTTTGATTTCAAACGGTAAACATCAACATGTCATAATACAGCTCTGGGATCCAATTTTTAGAGGTAATACCCTGGTATACTTTACCACCAAATTGCTTGTTAACTTTGGATAACATATTTTGCGCTAAACACCTATGTGTTTTTAGTGCTCTGGAGTTACACCTTTTTAAAGTTATTAAGGTATAGATGATTCAATACAGAGGTCATGCAAATAAGTGGTAATACAAGTGGTAAATAATTACACAAAATCATTTCACAAATTTTTATTTGTTACACATTTCAATACAAAAAGATACATTTTCTCTAGTACACACGTTTTTACAACTTTTTTACAACTTCATCACAGTTTCTACGTACATCATAGTGGAAATATTCACAACTGTTTATGTACAACACAGCGGGGAATTAGTTTAGTCTCCTATGTTTTTATTGTGGCATGCAAAGAGTACGTAACCTTTATTCGGCGCATGGACACACCCTCATTTACAGGCTATCTCCCCCAACCAGCGAACCAGGTTGCTAAGAGTTGATGATGGGGCCCCATCGTTCAACTAGTGACCAGGTTCTAGCCAATAAGAAGGTGGGATTGACAATCGCAGAGGTTATGTGGATACCGCTCTCCTGTCTGCCCTTGTCATTCCCACTCTAGAGCTGGTTGAAGCACGGTCTGCTATCTTGTGGCTTCTATTTCTGCCTTGCTTACCGTGGAGTGCACTATATTTATCACTGTACATAGTGTACATATTGCTGTTATAATTGGTGAAGGATAATATAAGTCTAAACTTTTTCTACTGTGTTTATTTGCTCCCATTACACCTGGGATAACAGGCCATTTGAAATCCTAGGTTGTAATATGGGTAGCCTGTCCGAGAGCTGGACTTAGAGAAACGGTTGAGCTTAGGGTGAAGCTTGTAGCAGGAACATTGTGTAGCTTGCTGTTTCGCTTCGCTTTACAAATTTTGCGTGTCAGTTGCTTATGATCAGCCTTGCTATTGTGTGATCGTTCAACAGCTCGCTACTAGCTTGTTCAGTGTGCTCGCTTCGCTACGGTCAATCTTGTGTGCAGTCGGCTTTGCTTGTATGCGTATTCTGCAATCGTACTGTGCATAGCTAAGCGTGTTCTGCAAATTAACGTGTTACGTTGGGGTATTCGTACTGTGCATAGCGAATAACTTATGCCACCTAGACGAGTCAGACGCCTGGTGTCGGCATATACTTTGCATAACCTACCTAAATTGTCCCTACAGCGTTGTTGGCAAATTGCTCGTTCCATTGGCATTCCCTATAAACGCACTCTCACAGCTGCGCAACTGCGTTCACTTATTGCTGACATACTTATTGAAGAAGAGATGGCACATCAAACTCCTCCCTCTACGGGAGCTAGGGAAAAAACTCTTATGTTCTCGCATGAGGAAGATGATACACCTACGGAGCAAAATGGTCAGTATAGTGCAGCTGGGTTGTCTCAGGGTGAATCAGCGTCGTTGGCACTTGAGCTGGCAAAAATCACGCTGGAGCAAACTAGGGAACAGAGAGCATTCGCAAGGGAAGAATTTGATAGGGAAAGAGAAAGGAGGCAGTTTTCGCATTCTGTAAACGATTTCAGTTTACAAAAAGCAGTACAGCTTGTTCCCCGCTTCAATGAGGCCGAACCAGAGCAATTTTTCGAAAGCTTCGAAAATCAGGCTCGAGCCTTGAGGTGGCCGGAACAGCACTGGGCAGCGTTGGTTCATACAGCATTATTGGGTAAGGCACAGGAATTTACGTCGGTATTAACTGACGCTGAATTCTCTGATTATCAAGTAGTGAAGACCACAGTGTTGGGAGCATATACATGTATCCCAGCTAAATATCGTAAGACCTTCAAATTGAACAGGCGGCAGCTTGGTCAATCCCTGGTGGACTTTGTGAGACAGCAAACCAAAGCTTTTACGAGCTGGTATAAAGCGAGTGGTGTCTCTAACTTTGAGGAGCTGGTGCAGCTTATTCTGATTGATAACCTGCTGGAGTCTGTGGGACCAGAGGTTCGTGTCTTTCTGCAGGATCGTGACTTAACCACTGCATTGGAGGCGGCCAGGTTGGCTGATACCTTCGAAACGAACCGCTCCTTGTCCGAGCGGTCCCGTCTCTCTTTTCAACAGTCTGGCGTGAGCAGAGATCGACAACATTGGAGAATGAAGTGCCAGCCGGAGGGAGAGCGTCTACGTCATCCAACCAAGTCACCTGGTGAGCCACGCTTCTCAACATATGGTCCCCCTGCGGAGAGGCAAACTACTTATGGAGCATCTCGACAACAATATCCAGAGAGGCACCAGCCAGAACGACACCACTTGCAACGTCATCAGGGAGTAAAGGGCAAGCCTGTCGTCTGCTTCAGGTGCAATAAAGTAGGTCACATCAGTTCCAACTGCCCCCAAAAACCTCAACCCATCGGGAAAATCTCTAATATCCCTAGTAACATGTCCCCTAGAGAAGTAGAAAAAGGTATGGCCCCTTATTATTGCGAAAGTCTTATTTCCCTTCAGGAAAACTCAGAACCAACTAAAGTAAATACCTTTAGAGATACTGGAGCATATTGCTCACTTGTCAGAGAAGGAATATTACCCCTTTCAGAGAATACTTCCTTGAATTCCTCAGTTTTATTGGAAGCCTATGGAGGAGCTATATATTCAGTTCCTTTGCATAAAATTTATGTACAGTGCAAATATTACACTGGGTACTTGACTGTAGGTATCTCAAAAGGATTTCCCATGAAAAATGCCATGTTATTACTGGGTAATAACATTACTACTGTTACTTCGTGTCCTGAACCTATAATGATTAATGCTTCTCCAGTGTTGGCCATAACTCGGGCAACATCCCAAGGGTTGTCTGGGGAGAATGTTGACCTATCCTTGGACGACTCCGATCTCGGAATAGCCACGTTGTTTTATGAGACACACCGGCCGGAGTCTCGTAAATCAAGTGAACAGACCCCGATCAAGCCTTCCTATTCCCAGGTTGCAGGATTGCCAGATGTCTCTGTTTCCATGCCCGAGGGACTGTCCTTCCGGGAGGAACAACGAAAGGACCCTTCTTTAAAATTCGCTTTTGAGGCAGCCATGGGTAAATCCTCTTTGGGTCATCCAGTCAAGTATGAAGTTAAAAATGATTATTTGGTTTGCACTGAGACTGGTAAGGAGATAGAGGGCCGGCAATTATACGACAGGTTAGTGGTTCCAACCAAGTATAGACCTCAGATATTAAATATAGCTCATAATACGTCATCAGGAGGTCACTTAGGAATTACAAAAACCTTGTATAGAATCACAAAAGAATTTTATTGGCCAAAATTAAAGAAAGATGTGAAGAATCATATTAGGTGTTGCCGAGAATGTCAGCAAGTTGGAAAACCTGGACATTCCATTAAACCTGCACCTCTCCAACCCATACCTGCTGATGGAGAACCTTTTGCAGATTTAATTATAGATTGTGTAGGTCCACTACCTAAGTCAAAGTCTGGAAATCAGTATTTATTTACAATTATGGATAAAGTAACCAGATATCCTGAAGCGATCCCAATGCGTAGTATCAATACTAAAGCTATTCTCAAAGCTTTAACAAAATTCATTTCTTGTTTTGGCATTCCTAAAACTATACAAAGTGATCAAGGTACTAACTTCACTGCCAAAGCATTTAGGGAAGTATTAACTAGGTTAGGGATAATTCACAACTTATCCACTGCCTATCACCCTCAGTCCCAAGGCGCCTTGGAAAGATTCCACCAAACATTAAAAACAATGATGAGAAGTTTTTGCATGCACTTTCCGACAGATTGGGATGAATCTCTACCTTTGTTGCTGTTCTCAGTACGAGAGACGGTGCAAGAGTCTACAGGGTATAGTCCGTTTGAGCTGATCTTTGGGCACAATGTACGAGGTCCTCTTCGGGTGCTCAAAGAAGGATGGATGGGAGAAGACGTAAGCTCAGCACTCTACAACCCGTCTTCAAGGTTGCAGGTGGCACGTGAGTTAGCCACGGCTAACCTAAAGACAGCTCAAAGTAAGATGAAACAGAGGTATGACAGAAGTGCACAATTCCGCTCCTTCCATCCAGGAGACAAGGTGTTGGTGCAGGAACCTATACCTGGCCACACCTTGAAAGCTAGATTTACGGGACCTATGCAGATAGTAAGTAGATTATCTGATTTAAATTATGTGGTAGCTCCCATTGATAAGACCTCAAAAACAAAAACTTACCACATTAATCAAATCAAGGCCTTTCATACACCAGATAAAGTCCCAGTAATGACTCTGTCCTCTACCTCTGAGGACGACTCTGACTCTTTGCACTCTATCTCTGAAATTAATACTAAACTTTCAAATTCTGTCCTCCTCAAGGATCCTAGCCCGTTAATGGATGGATTATCTGAAATACAAGCAACCAATTTAACTGAGCTTCTACAGTCATATCCTAATATTTTTTCGGATGTGCCGAAAAAATGTACGTTAGGTTACCATGATGTAGATGTGGGAAAATCTAAACCAATTAAACTCTCCCCCTACAGAGCTAATCCTGAAAAGCAAAGGCTACTTCAGCAGGAAGTAGACTTCTTGTTAGAACATGGTTTAGTGGAGGAGTCATCTAGTCCATGGGCTTCACCGTGCATCCTAGTAAAAAAGGCTGATGGAGGGTTTCGTATGTGCACAGACTACCGTAAAGTGAACGAGGTCACAATTACAGATGCTTACCCTCTTCCTCGTCTGGATGACGTAATTGACTTTGTGGGTAAGGCTACTTTTGTGTCCAAATTAGATCTCCTTAAAGGTTACTATCAGGTACCTTTGACAGATAAGGCGAAGGAAATCTCTGCCTTCGTGATTCCAGGAGGTCATTATCAGTATACAGTTACCCCCTTCGGAATGAAAAATTCCCCCTCTTCATTCCAGAAACTCATCCATCAGGCTATTAAAGGACTTGAAGGCACGGCAGCATACCTAGATGATATTGTTGTGGTGTCTGATACTTGGGATCAACACCTACTTAGACTTAAAGCTCTGTTTGAGACCTTTAAGAATTCCCAATTAACAGTTAATTTATCTAAATCTTCCTTTGGCCAGGCCACTATCACTTTTCTAGGCCATGAAGTAGGTAGTGGTAATGTTGCACCTAAACTTGCTAAAGTTCTTTCGATTAAAGATTATCCAGTTCCTCATGATAGGAAATCTCTTCAACGTTTCCTAGGCATGATAGGATTTTACAGAAGATTCTGTAAGAATTTCTCAGATATTGTAGCCCCTCTTACCTCTCTTACCAGTCATAAAGTTCCCTTTAATTGGACGTCAGATTGTAACACTGCTTTTAATAAAGCAAAAAGATTATTGTGCTCTGCACCCATTCTCCTGTCTCCAGACTTCTCCAAACCTTTTTCATTACAGGTTGATGCTTGTGAGTCTGGGGTTGGGGCGGTACTATTACAAATCGGGAACAAGGAGCTGCAGCCAATCGCATACTTTTCAGCTAAGTTCCAGCCACATCAGAGAGCTTACTCTACCATTGAAAAAGAAGCCCTCGCGCTGGTAATGGCTTTGGAACATTTCGATGTTTATGTGGGCCAGACATCGCAGGTGGTCACAGTCTACAGTGATCACAACCCGTTAGTCTATCTCCAAGCCATGAAGAATCACAACACAAGGCTTATGCGTTGGACGCTCAGGCTGCAGCCCTACAACCTAAAAATTAAATTATATTGCCGGCAAAGAAAATGTGTTGGCAGACTCTTTGTCAAGAGTCTAGTTTAATATTTTATTTAGGTTAGGATGTATTTGTGGTAACCCCCCTTTCAAGCTCTTTTTTTTATCCCCTGATGTGGGGGTTTTTTTTAGTGAGGGGATACGGGCTACCGTCCGCTTGTATCTTGGACCTATGTTGGCCTATCTGACTGCTGTCTCACTCTGAGTTTAGGGTTTGGCTTTTGGTCACTAGGAAAGCTGAGCTCTATCTAAGAGTTGGATGGTGGAGAGGATAGGCGGTCCCATTATTTTGTGCCATGGCGGCACGGTTACCACTGGGAGGTGGCAGCCTAATCCTGAGCCTTCTCGGGGGTGGGGGTGTGGCATGCAAAGAGTACGTAACCTTTATTCGGCGCATGGACACACCCTCATTTACAGGCTATCTCCCCCAACCAGCGAACCAGGTTGCTAAGAGTTGATGATGGGGCCCCATCGTTCAACTAGTGACCAGGTTCTAGCCAATAAGAAGGTGGGATTGACAATCGCAGAGGTTATGTGGATACCGCTCTCCTGTCTGCCCTTGTCATTCCCATTCTAGAGCTGGTTGAAGCACGGTCTGCTATCTTGTGGCTTCTATTTCTGCCTTGCTTACCGTGGAGTGCACTATATTTATCACTGTACATAGTGTACATATTGCTGTTATAATTGGTGAAGGATAATATAAGTCTAAACTTTTTCTACTGTGTTTATTTGCTCCCATTACACCTGGGATAACAGGCCATTTGAAATCCTAGGTTGTAATAATTATTATCATATAATGGATGATCATGACTGAAATTTAAAGAAATCCATGTATTCTACCAACGGATCTCTCTTTAATTCGGTAAACAAATCCTTGCATTACTGTGCAGTAGTCTTATATCATCTCCATAATGTTTTAAGACCTTATACCAAGAATAATACATTTCTTTTTAGCAATCTCGAAAATTTGAAAACCTAGATAGAGGTTGATCACCAGTTAATTTCGGTTTGGTGAATGTGCAAATCCCTTTGTCTTGATTCAAATGCATAATATTTTTCAAAAAGGTGTCATTGACAGCTCTAGCAAATGCTTTCTCATCCTTTATATATTTATTGGTATCACCATACCTTGTGATATTAAGTAATTATTTACCGTAAAAGCCATTGTTAGTCAGCTTAATCTTGATGGAGCATTGTGTAGTAGTTAGTTGTTCAATATTAGTTCTAATGAAGGGCGCTAACATTTTTGCCTGATTATATTCATATACTGCATGAACCTTTTCTATCTACAACCCAAGATCTGTTAAAAGGTGAAGCAATTCCAAACTCACTAGATAATGTTTCTGTGGAAGATGGGCAGCCACTAATTTCGTATTAAATTTGGGTATCTTTCTACCTTCATTTTTCAAAACAGACTCAGAATAAGGGGATAACATGTCTTCTGATATATTCATGTGTGATAATATCAAGGAAGTTCATTGTTCGTCTGGCTATCTCAGGATTCACTGGCTTGGTGTCACATTCAATACAATAACCCTTATCCCACTCACTGATACCTTATCCCCCTCACTGATACCTTATCCACCCCACTGATACCTTATCCCCCTCACTGATACCTTATCCCCCTCACTGATACCTTATTCCCCTCACTGATACCTTATCCCACTCACTAATACCTTAGTTAACCCCCAAAACAAGGAATCTAGTCTTTCTTCATTAGATAATTTACTTATACCATTCTGCGGTAGAGCTTCAACCATAACACTGGTATACAATGAAGTCAAGAT